>NW_015653519.1:268438-306008 GCF_001515625.1 Sinocyclocheilus rhinocerous | reverse complement strand
GTTATTTCATATCGCGATATTATCGCAAATGCAATTAATCGTTCAGCTCTAGTTAATAGGCTGCTATAAGAGGTTTATATGTAATTTTTTAGCCAAGCTGTTGCGCCTACTGAAAATGCATTCACGGTGTGAATGGACCACTCATCTGTGATTTTTGTTTTTGTGCATTGTGTCGAATTTGGCCTAAAAGGCCTTTTGTCTGTCAGTTTATTTGTAGGATATTTCACAGAATTTTTGCTATTTTGTTTTTTGTTAATGTCTAATTTTGTTATGTAGATTTTTATTGCTGTATAAATCAGAAATAATTCAGAAACAATTTTTAGTTTGATTTAGATATGTGGTTGCCCCACACAAAATTACTATTTTCAAATTGTACTAATCAACATAGAAGCTACAGTATATCAGCGTTATTATAATTGTGGATTCCTAGGAATTGCCTTTTTATTCTGAGAGTAAAATGTTGTGTTTATGCTTTTGTTGTTTAGTGTTATTTAAACCCAGCATTTCCATTGCAGTGATTTTGATTGTTATAAATGTCAGTAATTTGTCTGGGTTGTCAGACTGATTGGATTGGTCAGCAAATTTTTCTTTCTCTTATAGCCAGTGAAATCATGCCGGCCGATGAGTAACAATGCTGGCAAACTGTTCCACTACAGAATAACTGTGTCCCCACCCACCAACTTCCTAGTAGGTTTCTATGCCGTTTTCATGCAGTATTCATCAGATTTTTTTTTCTGTTCTGTTCTTATATTGTTTCTGCCTGTGAATATAATTGGTTCTCTCTCTCTCTCTCTCTCTCTCTCTCTCTCTCTCTCTCAGACAGATAGACCCACGGTTATCGAGTATGACGATCATGAGTACCTGTTTGAGGGCTTTTCCTGCTTTTCTCATACACCACTTACTAATGTAAGCATGTGATTTCTGCATGGTTGCAGTCAGACCTAATAACTAGATTATTATATGGTCCTTAGTTTTTGTGAATAAACAACAATAAAAAAACAGTATCTAAATAATCTAAACTTGTCTGTTTTAACCTGCACAAAAGAACAGCAGACAAGACATTGTGTAACTGTTCGTAAAATAAACTCCACTCATAGGAATTATATCAGCAGCACATAACCAGACGTTTATCTGCTTATAACAGTAGTTCAACAGCTAAAAGAACAATTTATACTTTTGGGCTCAGATTTACTAACAACTTGTGTCAGCGCAAACACTGTCAGGATTTACTAAAGATATGCTGACTGGCCTTATCGCATATGCTTTTGTAGGAGTTTCCCTTTCAAACGCAACATTTATGGGAGGAAAGTATTAAAATAAAACATGCAACGTCATTTACTAAGTTTTGCGTTAGTCAATTTACTAGTATTTGCGCCATTATTTAACTCCCAAAAAAGCATGTCTTTGCCCATTTTGCCCTCTATATGGCTACTATAGTTGCTAATTTGGGCTGAGTTGGTCATTATGGAAACGAGTTGTCTGTGTTCTTTAATTTGTGCATTGTCAGTAGATCATCCGCAAAAACTTTCCATTCCCATTGGTGCTTTTATGGGATTGTGGTTTCAATCTAATTTAGTTAAGGTTATGTTATTGTTAAATAAGGTTATGCTTAATGTTAAATTTGTAATTCACTAACCTCTGTTGTTTCAAACCTATATGACTTGTTTTCTTCTGTGCAGACATCAGTGGTTTAACCGTAATTTTATGAAGCTACGAAATTACTTTTTGTTGTAGCTTCATAAAATTAAGGTTGAACCACTGATGTCACATGGACTATTTTAACGAGTACATTCAAGTGGTGTTTTGAGCATAAAGTTCTAATTGCAGAAAATAAATGTCACTTTTAGAAGATGAGCAATTCTTTATCAGACATAATTTCTGGTTTTAAACCATTGCAAATGTCCCACATATCTCCCACCCAGACTAACTGTTCCCATTCCCTTTAGATCCCTTTGTGTCGGGTTATTCGCTTCAACATCGATTACACCATCCACTTTATAGAAGAGATGGCACCTGAGGTATGTGTCACCCCACATTATCAGATTTCACACTGTCCACATTTTCTTCAGTTCACTGTAATCATCCTCTGTAAATGTTAGTTACTGTGAATAAAATTTTTATGCACATACTTAATTGCATACGATTAATATATACAATTAAAGGGGTCATATGATGCTGCTAAAAAGAACATTATTTTTGTGTGAACATTTGGGCGGCGTTATGCATATCTTCCCACATAGTGAGGTAGATATGTGGGGGCGTGTTCGAACGAGCCGTTTTAGGTAGGTGTGGCTAACTCTTAACTTTTATAAAGAATATCTCTTTGGATTTGAGACTTTAGTCTTTGCAACTTTACAGATCTTCTTTATGCACCAAGAGCTTGTAACACTCTAAAGAGAAAGGAAAAAATGAAATTGCATCATATGACCCCTTTAAAATTCTCATAATGAGACAAACATATCTTGACGCTTTGACTTAATTATTAATGAAACTGATTTTAATTTTAGTTTTGTTTCCCTTTTTTATTGACATTTTTAATGCTATTTCAGACATGTTGGTTGTTTCTAATACAAGTGACGTGACCCATAAATGCTCAGCTATTGTAATCTGTTGTGTTTGAGCAGAACTACTGCGTTAAAGGCCTGGAACTGTTTTCCTCGTACCTCTTTAAAGACATCTTGGAGTTATATGATTGGAATCTCACAGGTAACATGCACACGCACATTTAACTCTACACAAGCACACCATAAGCTTATAAGCCATAGTAATATAGTTTTGCTGTCACACAGGTCCTGATGAGAACGGCCAGTCAGGTTGTCAGAGGTTTCATTTTATGCCACGGTTCGTTCGGTTCCTCCCAGGTGAGTTTTAAATACCCTTCTGTCCATTTCACTCATGAGCAAAAAAAAAGTTTGAGCCGTATTTTAAACCTAAATTTGACAGATGACTCCCCAATATATTGGTGAATAGTTAATTTATACAGTAGAGAGAATGCTTCATCACTGTGATTGATGTTGTGGTGTCTGCTCATGTGTGTCAGATGGAGGAAAGGAGGTGCTGTCCATGCACCAGGTGCTGCTGTATCTGCTGCGCAGCAGCCCGGCTCTAGTTCCTGAAGAGGAGATCGCCAACATGCTTCAGTGGGAGGAGCTGGAGTGGCAGAAATACGCTGAGGAGTGCAAGGGCATGATTGTCACCAACCCTGGCTTGGTAAAACACATTCTCACAAACAATGGCATGATGTCAGGTGAGCAGACTGAATGTTCAAGTGCCTGTGAATGACACAGAGGAAGATGAGGAGCCTTTTTTAATGTGAGAAAATACTGTACAATAAATAAATAATAGTGACAGGTACATTTAGTATGTGAATAGAGTCTTTCTGCACTGACATCAGTAGCCAAAAGCTTTTGCGTGATTGTGCATCCACACTAATAAGTTAAAGTCCAAGGTCATGTCATGAAAACAAATTTGCACTTTAAATGTGTGCTTGTGTATGTGCCTGTATTCACACAGAAACCCAGCTCTGTGAGAATTGACCAGTTAGATCGTGAGCAGTTCAATTCCAGTGTCATCACTTTCCCCATCATAGTGCATTTTGGGATCCGACCTGCACAGCTTAGCTACGCCGGAGACCCGCAGTAAGTCTGATTGAGCGCTCACCACTTCTCTTTTTTTTCTTTTTAGCTTGTCTTCTAATGGCAAGGGTTTTCTGAAGTGGTTCTTATAATTTGATTTAAACCAATACTATGCTGAAGTTCCTAAAAAAAAAAAAGTTTAATTCAAGGGTGTTTACACTCTAACGTTTAAAAAAAATTTAATTTCTTCATTTTCAAGCATTATACCATTAAGCTTTTATTTTGACACAGTGAGTTATTGCTAATAATGATTGTATTAATAGTATAATGCTGAAAAGGTGAAACACTGCAGTTTACTGCTTTCATTGCAGGTATCAAAAGTTGTGGAAAAGTTATGTGAAATTGCGGCACTTGCTGGCCAACAGCCCGAAGGTTAAACAAATTGACAAACAGAAGTTAACACAAAGAGAGGTAAGTGTCTGCACACATGATTTATGTACATAGAAATAGCTAATGTGACAAAGACACCTTAAAAGAATAAATATGATCATTATGGAAGGGTAGCATGAAGTTCTTTTTCATAAAAAAAAAAAAGTGCATTAACCGAATGAGCAGTTTGAAGAGTGGCAAGAAGTTTTAATACAGTACATTGTGGTTTGAGGAAGTGTAGGTTCATTGTCATAATGGTGTAAATACTGTGTCCAAAAACTGATTTACAGGAAGCTCTGCAGAAGATCAGGCAGAAGAATACGATGAGAAGGGAGGTCACAGTGGAGCTCAGCAGTCAGGGTTTCTGGAAGACTGGTATCCGCTCTGATGTTTGCCAGGTACACATATACACAAACACACATTCACTTCAGAACATGTGTTTAGAGAAATTAAACAAAATAAACATATATAAAGATGTATGTTATATGTACAGTATCATAAATGCCTGAGAACATGAAGTGCACATTTATAAAGCACAAAAAATAATGATCTGCTGCATTACATTTATGAATGTGCAGTTTCTGTGTTACCAAATGTTTGTCTATTTTATTGAAGACATTTTTCTCTATTATGACTGTAAACAATTATTAGTTAACAAACAAATTAGACAATAGCAGAGAATAGTGTTAATTCCGTGTTAAACATGTAATGTAACCTATAAGCCTGTTTATAAATTGATTTAAGATTATACAATTATAATAATCATTGTGCTTTTTTTTTGTTTTGTTTTGTTTTTGTCTGATGGACCATGTAAAAACATGAAAAACAAAAAGGCATTTTAAAGGTCATTCGTTGAATCTTAGACAGGTTTTGGGGCAAACATTTGAGTCAGATGCCTTATTTTTGCAGCACGCCATGATGCTGCCGGTTCTCACCCACCACATCCGCTACCACCAGTGCCTGATGCATTTAGACAAGCTGATCGGTTACATGTTCAAGGAACGATGCCTGCTGCAGGTAAGAGAAAGTGTAAAGACTTTTCAGTGTAGGATTGTTTTTCATTCTGAAAAATTGCAGCACATGTTACCAGGGCTGCAGAAGAAGAATTTAGTAGTTCAGGTTTTTCCTTGCTCTGCCAGTATTTTCTCTGGCTCCACCAAAGAAAAAAAACATAGATTTTATTTTCATTGATATGTGCCAGAAAAATTATTTATTTATAATGCTGAATATAAAACATTTGTCAAGTTGTTTTTTTGTTTTTTTTAGAAAAATGAAATAAATTTGAACTAAATAGCTGGAAATTAAAAACTAAATAGCTATAATGTAACCATAGTGTATAACTCCACAACAGTTTTAAATTTGTTTACTCAGATTATGTGTAGAGAAGCACTCCACTGATCTGAACTTTATGGCGGAGAGGCCAGATGGAAGCCTTTCCTTAGTTAAGACACATTAAAGTCCACTTGGAATTTGCAAAGAAGCAGGTAAAGGACTATCAAAGCAAGATTTTTGGAATTGAAGCCTTAAGTATTTAATTTGCGATTACAGCTGGAAATTAACCCACTATAATGTAACTCCACAACAGTTCCACACATCCAGAAATAAAAAATTATGGCATACGATGCAAAATATTACTGGTTGAATCTATTGGTTCTTATCTTTGTTAGTCGGCTGGATAATGTTGCCTCAGTGACATATTTAAATGAACACCGTTTTCAACAAAAGTCTAAGAAAGCAGTGTAAGTCTCTGTTCTTACAGAACAGATTTCAGTTATGCTTGTTGTTGGGTGTTCAGTCCTGCATTGCTACAAGTATGTGTGTTATATTTTAGCGTGTAGCTGTAGTATTTAATGGTCATAAAAGGTCACTATATGGTGTTCAGTGGCTGTTGATGTTTGGTTTCACATTATGCATTATAACTCTCACTTTGCTTTTCTTTTGCTTTTCTTTCTTTCCCAGTTGGCAATGACTCACCCCAGTCATCATCTTAATTTTGGGATGAATCCTGACCATGCTCGCAACTCTCTGTCAAATTGTGGCATACGCCAGCCCAAATATGGAGACCGGAAAGTGCATCATATGTACATGAGGAAAAAGGGTTAGCAAAGCTCTCTGTACATGTGTTTGAGAGCTTTTTTGAAGAAGTAGCCCTACTCTAATAATGGTTTTGCCCTGTTTTTGCTAGGAATTAACACCTTGATTAATATTATGTCAAGATTGGGCCAGGATGACCCATCACCCTCCAGGTTTGTGTGTGTGTGTGTTTTATTGTATTTTATTTTAGTCAAGTCATTTGTTTCTTGTGTTGGTGATCATTTATGAATTTTGTTTTATTTATTTATTTTTTACAATTTTTAAAAAGGCAGTTGAAATATAACAACTAAAGGGTGTAATCCCTGTCCTTTTAACAGAATCAATCATAATGAGCGCTTGGAGTTTCTTGGTGATGCAGTTGTTGAGTTCCTGACCAGGTGAGACCTCTTAATTTTCAACAGTGCTGTAAATCTGTCATTACATAGAGCATGTATCACTGAGTTTAGCTTTTGAAGCTTTTGTTGTACTCACCTGTTATAGTCACATGTTTGTCTTTGTTTTTTAGTGTGCATCTCTATTACCTGTTCCCAAACCTGGAGGAGGGAGGACTCGCCACATATCGCACTGCAATTGTTCAGAATCAGCATCTTGCTATGCTTGCTAAGGTAAATGTTTACTAGATATTAGAGATAATCCAAAAATTCAGCACACTGTAAATTATAGCTCCAAAAACATTTTTTTTTATTATTATTTGTAGTTTAATTTATCATTTGCATCTTTTTTTTGTCCTGCACCTTAACCCAGCAAACATGCTACCCAAAACGATAAAAAAATATTGCCCACATGCTACAATCTTTTTTAAAGTGAATTTAAACCTTTGCATACCTATTATCATTGTTTTGATGAATTGAAGTGTGTGTTGGCACATCTTTTGGCATGCATACATGGTGTTTTGAAAGTTTTGTGTTGGTGGGTGTTAGTAGCGTGTTTATTTTTGTTTTGTTTTTTTCATTTTTATCATTGTTTTGCATCCCCAGAAATTGGAGTTGGATCGGTTCATGTTATATGCCCACGGCCCTGACCTGTGCAGGGAGTCAGACCTCCGACATGCCATGGCAAACTGTTTTGAGGCCCTGATAGGTTAGTGCTTTATCGTGTATGCTGTCTGTCTTTAAACCGCATAAACACATTTCATTACACCAAATACACAAAATAATGTTCTTTTTAGCAGCATCATATGACCCCTTTAATATACTGTATTTCCACTCACTGATGCCAAATTGTTGATTTAGATTTTTATGTTGCAAACATAGTTTCAGATAATTACCGTAGTTTGTGTTTTGTAAGAACACATTTACAGAATGTTGTAAATACTGCCCTAGGTGCATGACCACTTTAGATAGTGGTGTTTAACTCTGGTCCTAGGGATCCAATACTTTGCACATCTTGTGTTTCACTTAAGCCAGGCGTGCACTGTGTGATTTCAGCAATGTTTTTGTTAAATGCCAACTCTCACTCTACAAGTAAATTGCAATGTAAAACCAAAGCTCACGATTTATGTGCTCACACAATATGGTCTGATCGTCAAACTGCGTCTTGACTGCCCAAACTATACGTGTGAAATAAACACATGGGACCCCCAGAACCAGGAACTGTGTAGCCTCCATTGCTTCTGTCCATACCGCACGCCATGTCGCCATGGTTTGATTTCTGTTTCCGCGTCATGCAATTACTCAGGGAAAAAATACTGTGTTAGGGAAATTGGTTCGTAGCTTTGCTTCAACTACAGGGTGACCATACGTCCTCTTTTCCCCAGACATGTCCTCTTTTTGGAACTAAAAAAATGTCCGGCCAGGATTTCTAAATCGTCCAAAATGTCCGGGATTCGGCTTTTGCTTTCTACAGTCGCTGTTCATTGTGTGCGTTTTTGTATTAACTATCCCTCACTCCCGACCATCCGATTGCCGGTTGCTAGAGGTTAATCACCTCTCGTTAGCCCCTGTTACTGCATGACAAACAACACATGACAAAGCTGAAAAACAAAAGTCTTACAACTTTTCTGATGAGTTGATGATTTGAATCGTGCCTTATACAAAATGTGCAGAGCCGGTGGTGCGAAGATATCCCATGAAGTCACAAAGTAATTGACCTGTTTGATATTATAAAGCATTATTTTGCACAATAAGCCTCAAAAAAGAATGGTAGTTACTAGTGAGGGGCCAAATTTCGGCAAATTTTTGGCTTCAACTGAAAATGGCTGTTTTTCGATTTTTCGGTTGCCAAAATGTCAGTGCATCATTAGTAACTCATGTCCTTTTTTTAAGGCTTTTTGTACTTAATAAAGCACATTTAGGTCATTTTAAGAGCAAACTAATATCCATGTTTTTCACAGAATGTGAAGATCTACACTTTTTTTATGTTTTTGAAAGAAGATTCTTTTATGTTCACCTAGATTGCATGTATTTGACTGGAAGGTCAAAAACCGTATTCTTGTAATATATTATTACAATAATACAGTGTCCTTGCTTAATAAATGCATAATTTCTAATTTAAAAAGAAACGCATTGATTCTCAATTTTTGAATGGTAGCACATTTGTTTAAAGTGTTTTTTTTTTCGTAGGGGCCGTTTACCTGGAAGGTGGTTTAGAGGAAGCCAAGCAACTCTTTGGGAGACTGCTGTTCAACAGTGAGGTGAGTTTTATGTGTATGTTTGTAGGACTAAACAAATTTTAATTAGATTTATTATAGTGAGCATTTTAGACTATAATGTAAGATAAAGAGTGTTGTGTTCCAATATAAAGATTTTACATTTAAAACTAACTGGGTTAAATAAGTTTACATTTGTTTTTAAAGTTTAAATATAAATTATAATAACTTTGTCCTCAGAAGTAATTTCTGTGTTTTGAGTTGGTCTTCTACCCATACTTTCCCCAATATAATTTATAAAGTGTTAAAATACATTCATAAGAAGTAAAAAGAATCCCATTCAATCATTATTTTGTCTGATACTGCTTTCATTTACAGTACATTATAGAGAACAGTCAGGTTTTTTTCAGCAGAACTTCCCTGTTTGGTTATGATGGAAACAGAGAAACAGTAAAGTGACAGCATAAAGAGCATAAATATAATTTATTATGATCTGAGTGTGACTCTGTTGCTGTCATTATTAAATAAGTTAATTGACTGTAGCTTAAAACTGAAAAAATGTCCTTGGTATCACACAAAATAACAAACTTTCCCCCACAAAAAACATTTGGAGTCTGAATTGTCATATACTCTTATTCTTCTCAAATGGACTATGTCATGTTGTATTCAGTTTGTTTCCTCTCTTTTTGTCTTGCAGGATCTGAGGGACGTTTGGCTCAACTATCCACCTCATCCTTTACAGGTGTGAGCAGAATTGATTTTCAATGTTCAAATGTCATGCTCAAGTGTAAGACAGACACATACATACACTTTCTTCAGCCACCTAGCTGAATAACTAGAAGAATAACAAAGTTCAGTAAACAGTAAAACTGTTACAAACTGATTTATGATCGTGATTATGATCATGATTTGCAATGTCAAACAGCATAATGGAGTCTTTTTTTATTCCGCCAAAATAACTGGAAGTGGCTAAAACAGGAAACCTTGCACATTCAAGGTCTAAATGGCCATGCCCACTCTTATTTGAATATATTTTTCCTAAAATATGCATTGATTGAATTGTGCAGGGGAATTTAAAGAGACCGTTTACCCAAAAATTGTAATTCTTTCATCATTTACTTAACTTCATGTTGTTCCAAACCCATAAAACTTTAGTTCATCTTCGGAACACAAATAAAAATATTTTTAATATTCTCTCATCATATTTGTTCATCCTTTGAAAATCCAAATAACCAATATTTTCTAGACTCAAAAAGAACATAAAAACACTTGACACACGAGAACCAATGAGGTGTGTTCTCCAGGGCGTCAAACATGTTTACCATATTCGATGTGCTCTGTGAACAGTATGCACTTAAATCAATGTTTATATGTGAATAAAACCTACATTACATCTATTCATTGTAAAAGGGATTGTGTCTCTTCAGAAGACTTGAATGAAAAAAGAAATCTTTGTCTTTGTGAATTTTTTTTAAGATGGAAAAATGTTGAGACTTTCAATGGATGGGCAAAAATAGTAAGAGAATATTACAGTATTTTAATTTGTGTAAGGAAGATGAATAAAAGTCTATGGGTTTGGAACCACTCGAGGGCGAGTAAATGATGGCACTGAAATGATGTTTGTTTTTTTTGTGTTTTTTTTAACTGAAGCTGGCTGTAAGCTTCAATGTAGTAATATAATAGTTGAGTTTATTTAATGCATAAAAGCACACACTCAATGTTCTGCTGTATGTTTAGGTGCAAGAGTCACTGACAGACAGGCAGTTGATCGAGTCGTCTCCAGTTCTGCAGAAACTCACTAATTTTGAGGATGCCATTGGAGTGCTGTTCACTCACGTACGTCTCCTTGCACGGGCCTTCACTCTGCGAACAGTGGGCTTCAACCACCTCACCCTGTAAGTGCTCTAGTGCTTCTGTGACTTTGTAAAATCTTTTTCTTTTTTTTTTTACAAATGGAACGGTTTATTGAACATTTAGACAAAATGTTTTTTAAAAATGCAAAACATTTGCATATATGTTTTTGTTGGGTATCATATTTGGTACATCAGGTTGTGATACAACAGTGTCTGTGCTCCCGCACATGTTGAACCCACAGAGACAGAGGCTGTTTTTCCACAGCCAGGAACTACACAACAGTAATCTTATCATTAGTTAACTATCAGCTAGTGCGTCATGCAGCCGCTGTATCTGTCTGCAGAGGCCACAACCAGAGGATGGAGTTCCTGGGAGATTCTATCATGCAGCTGGTGGCCACTGAATATCTGTTCATCCACTTCCCAGACCATCATGAAGGACATTTGACAGTGAGTATATCCCTTGTCTGTTCTTCATTTCATCCAAAAATTTGGTTGGATGCATAGTGCCCACTACAGTAATCTTTAAATAGCCATTATTACCTCTTCAGTGTGTGATGGTATATTCAGATCACCATGAATGATGACCTTTGACCCTTTCTCATAATTCTTTATGAATGCCATCAATATGACAGCAAAAAATCATAATGGGTAAAGAAATATCCTCTAGAATGTCTTCATGTGTCTTGTTTTCCAGAAGATCAGGCATACTCGTGTACTTGTAATGTATTTGTTGTAATTTACCTTCAATAACTATAAATGTGTTTGTTTACTGTAGTGGATATGTTATTTTACAGGGTATATCTATTCACTGGACATTTCTACAAGAATGTCTGTTCATGTCTATTGTGAAATATTTTAAATACTTGAAATATTGACATTTCTCAACTTTTAAATGTTCTCTGACACTCTTAGTGTTTTTCTTTTGAGATTGTGCTTCAATCTCACAATTAGAATGAGTTGAAATTGCCTGCTCTGCTCCGCTTAGTCCATTTGAGTGTAAATATACCTTTAGCTTTTAATTTGGTTTCCTGTGCCAACAAATTCCCTGGTTAGCCCTACTCTATCTATAGTGCAAAAATCCAGCCTTTTCAGTCACTGTGCCCCCTCTCTTCTGGTTGGTCAGTCCGTATAAAGCCCAGAAGTATAAAGTGTGTTTGTGTGTGATTTGTAGCTCCTGCGCAGCTCCTTGGTGAATAACCGGACTCAAGCGAAAGTTGCAGAGGAATTGGGCATGCAGGAATTTGCCATCACCAACGACAAGACCAAACAGCCTGTTGCCTTGCGGACCAAGACTTTAGCCGATCTACTGGAATGTAAGTGTGACATGGCACTGCAGATTAATGCAGATTTTATTGAACTATAACAAAAATTGAGAAATATAATATAAAAGGACACTTTTTCTCATTATAACTAGCTAAATAAAAACAACATATTATGTAAGAGCTCTGGGATTTGTAATTTATTTTATTAATGACTATTTATCTTCTGTCCTGGAGGATTATTATTCCTAATATTCCCAGTCATTTTATATCCATTTATTCTAAAGTTCATAATGCTTATTGTCTATATTGCCATTAAATTTTATCTCTTTTTTCCTCCCCAGCATTCATTGCAGCTCTTTACATAGATAAAGACCTGGAGTTTGTGCACACATTTATGAATGTTTGCTTCTTCCCACGACTCAAGGTATGGCAAACTTAATTAGAGGTTAAATGATATTTTTTTTACATATATTTATTCGCCTACACGTTATCAATCATTATAAGCAATGATTTTCAATGTCAGAGGCACATAATGAAAAAATAACATTTATTGAAAAGAATAAGGTGACATTTAAAAAGGTCATCATGGTCTTGTATTCTGACAGGGCTGTTTTTAATCTTCTGTGTGTGTACATTTGCAGTAGATATCATGTTATTTTAGCATCTTGTGCAGTGAATGCCCATTATTTAAAAGAATATGGTAATATAGCAGTTCTTGTCAAAAAGGAAATGGTCTTTTTTTTTCTCTGTGAAAATTCATATTCATCAAACTGAGAATAGACTGATTTAGACACCCTCAACATGATGAAAGTGCATAAATGAAATAAAATCACTCCTGATTACAGCACTGCTGGTTGGAAAAAAAAAATACTAGAACAGGATTCCCAGTGAATCTGTCGCCACTTACTGTGTAAGCATTGAAAAGTTTGTAGACACTGGGATTGATCTAAAGAAAATCATCATGTAAAAGTTATGTATCCCATATCTGGTTTTAGCTTATACATCCACTGGCATGGAAGAAACCTGCTCAACTGATAGGTGTTTTTCCTAAAACAACATTTTGTTAGTGGTTTGTGTTTGTATATAAAAAATGTTTAACTTTTCAATGTACTTCTGTTTGATTGGTTAAATAATTTTTTCAGGAGTTTATCTTAAACCAGGACTGGAATGATCCAAAATCACAGCTGCAGCAATGTTGTCTAACCCTGCGGACGGAGGGCAAAGAGCCAGACATTCCTCTATACAAGTAAGAAGCTTCTGTCCATTAATGTCCTTTGATTTACCTCTTCGCCTTTTTCCACCTTCAATTATCTGTTTAAAGATATTTGCCTTGCGAAAGTATTCAAACCCCTTTATATATATATATATATGAAGAGTTCATTTGCAAAAACCGATTAACGCCACTTTAAAAAAAAAATGCCGTGCATTATTCTCCACATATAGAGCGATCTGAACCCTAAACACGTTTATCTAGTCGACTCCAGTTCTGCAGAAACTCACTAATTTTGAGGATGCCATTGGAGTGCTGTTCACTCACGTACGTCTCCTTGCACGGGCCTTCACTCTGCGAACAGTGGGCTTCAACCACCTCACCCTGTAAGTGCTCTCGTGCTTCTGTGACTTTGTAAAATCTTTTTCTTTCTTTTTTTTACAAATGGAACGGTTTATTGAACATTTAGACAAAATGTTTTTTAAAAATGCAAAACATTTGCATATATGTTTTTGTTGGGTATCATATTTGGTACATCAGGTTGTGATACAACAGTGTCTGTGCTCCCGCACATGTTGAACCCACAGAGACAGAGGCTGTTTTTCCACAGCCAGGAACTACACAACAGTAATCTTATCATTAGTTAACTATCAGCTAGTGCGTCATGCAGCCGCTGTATCTGTCTGCAGAGGCCACAACCAGAGGATGGAGTTCCTGGGAGATTCTATCATGCAGCTGGTGGCCACTGAATATCTGTTCATCCACTTCCCAGACCATCATGAAGGACATTTGACAGTGAGTATATCCCTTGTCTGTTCTTCATTTCATCCAAAAATTTGGTTGGATGCATAGTGCCCACTACAGTAATCTTTAAATAGCCATTATTACCTCTTCAGTGTGTGATGGTATATTCAGATCACCATGAATGATGACCTTTGACCCTTTCTCATAATTCTTTATGAATGCCATCAATATGACAGCAAAAAATCATAATGGGTAAAGAAATATCCTCTAGAATGTCTTCATGTGTCTTGTTTTCCAGAAGATCAGGCATACTCGTGTACTTGTAATGTATTTGTTGTAATTTACCTTCAATAACTATAAATGTGTTTGTTTACTGTAGTGGATATGTTATTTTACAGGGTATATCTATTCACTGGACATTTCTACAAGAATGTCTGTTCATGTCTATTGTGAAATATTTTAAATACTTGAAATATTGACATTTCTCAACTTTTAAATGTTCTCTGACACTCTTAGTGTTTTTCTTTTGAGATTGTGCTTCAATCTCACAATTAGAATGAGTTGAAATTGCCTGCTCTGCTCCGCTTAGTCCATTTGAGTGTAAATATACCTTTAGCTTTTAATTTGGTTTCCTGTGCCAACAAATTCCCTGGTTAGCCCTACTCTATCTATAGTGCAAAAATCCAGCCTTTTCAGTCACTGTGCCCCCTCTCTTCTGGTTGGTCAGTCCGTATAAAGCCCAGAAGTATAAAGTGTGTTTGTGTGTGATTTGTAGCTCCTGCGCAGCTCCTTGGTGAATAACCGGACTCAAGCGAAAGTTGCAGAGGAATTGGGCATGCAGGAATTTGCCATCACCAACGACAAGACCAAACAGCCTGTTGCCTTGCGGACCAAGACTTTAGCCGATCTACTGGAATGTAAGTGTGACATGGCACTGCAGATTAATGCAGATTTTATTGAACTATAACAAAAATTGAGAAATATAATATAAAAGGACACTTTTTCTCATTATAACTAGCTAAATAAAAACAACATATTATGTAAGAGCTCTGGGATTTGTAATTTATTTTATTAATGACTATTTATCTTCTGTCCTGGAGGATTATTATTCCTAATATTCCCAGTCATTTTATATCCATTTATTCTAAAGTTCATAATGCTTATTGTCTATATTGCCATTAAATTTTATCTCTTTTTTCCTCCCCAGCATTCATTGCAGCTCTTTACATAGATAAAGACCTGGAGTTTGTGCACACATTTATGAATGTTTGCTTCTTCCCACGACTCAAGGTATGGCAAACTTAATTAGAGGTTAAATGATATTTTTTTTACATATATTTATTCGCCTACACGTTATCAATCATTATAAGCAATGATTTTCAATGTCAGAGGCACATAATGAAAAAATAACATTTATTGAAAAGAATAAGGTGACATTTATATAGGACATGGTCTTGTATACTGACAAGGCTGTTTTTAATCATCTTTGTGTACATGCAATAGACATATTTTTTTTTAGCATCTTGTGCAGTGAGCACATTTTTTAAAAGAGACAGTGTCAAGTTAATAGAAATTAAACTATTTTAAATTTCGAATGCCCCTTATTTAAAAGAATATGGTTATAAAGCAGACAGCTCCTGTCAAAAAAGAAATTGTCTTTTTTTTCTCTGTGAAAATTCAGAGAAGTGATTGAATTATACACCCTCAACATAAGTGCATAAATTATATAAATGATATAAAATCACTCCTGATACAGCACTGCAGGCTGAATTTAAAAAAATAAAAAATACTTGAACAGGATTCCAAGTGAATCTGACATCGTAAGCATTGAAAATTTGTAGACATTTGGAATGATCTAATGAAAATCATCATGTAAAAGGATTTCATCAGCAATAAACACCTGAGAGACACATACCGGGTTTTAGTCTATACATCCACTGGCATGGAAGAAACCTCCTCAAATTGCTCAACTGATGTGTGCAGGTTTTTTCGTTTTGTGTTTGTATATAAAAACTGTTTAACTTTCAATGTACTGCTGTTTGATTATTGTTTCAGGAGTTTATCTTGAACCAGGACTGGAATGATCCAAAATCGCAGCTGCAGCAGTGTTGTCTAACCCTGCGGACGGAGGGAAAAGAACCAGACATTCCTCTATACAAGTAAGAAGCTACTGTCCATTAAAGGTAGAGTAAGCGATATGAAAAATAATGCGATCATCAGCAATAGACAGCATATAAATAAAAACTGCATAATGTTACAGAGTAAAATGTTGATCCAGGAAGTGAAATATGTCTGTGCAAGCTTTGGAGGTGTTGATGGAAGCGATTTACTGGATTTATGCTTTGATAATCGTACTGAATATTATCTAGATGTAGTTTTTGATAAAAAAATGTGATTTTCTCACCTTTTTTCTCAAAATTATGTATTTTTATTAAACTTACCTATATTCAAGTGTTGATAAAAAAAAGAATGCTTTAAGCTAGAATAAAACAGAGTAAAAGTAGAGGCTCTGATCTTTATTTTGGTGTATTGCATATTCAAATATTCATACAGCATAATATACTGGAGGCCATCAAATTTTAGTGAAAATCATCAAAATCGCTGGCAGTGGCTGGCAACTTTTTTCAAAAATGCTGGCGGGGAAAGAGTTAACATCCTTTGAAGGAGGATGAAGAGGTAAATCAATTTTCTGTTTAAAGGGTATTTGCCTTGCAAAAGTATTCAAACCCATATGTGTGTATATATATATATATCCCACATTACACTCCATACCCTATAAGGACACATTTGCAATAACACTGCAAATTTAATAAATAGAAAGGAGAAAAATGAATCATCATATTATGTAAAATTCATTTCTACAATTTAGCCCTGGTTGCATCCCATGTCTCTGGATCATCTTTGAGATCTACAGTTTGACTGGAGTCCAGGTACTGCAAATTCAATTGATTAGGGATATTTTCCAAGCCATAAGGTCAAAGGAACATCCTCTGCCTGCACAGCTCAGAGACAGGATTGTGTCGACGCACAGATCTAGGGAAGACTATACATTTTTTCTGCTGCATTGAAGGTGCCATGAGCCCAGTGGCCTCCATTTCTTCGTTACTCTTTTTTTTTTTTTTTAATTTTAAAATTTTTTAATTTTTAGTTGTTGTTTGAAGTTCCTAGATCCTCCATTGCGAACATGGAATGCTCGGATTGTTTGGAATGCTGATGTATCTTATTTCTAGTAAAATGTGACCCTGCAGCAATAAAATTCACATTAAACTGTATGGGGAAAATCAGCTGAACTAAATCAAACTAAATTGTAGAGATATATTTAGAGAAACTGTTGTGTTCATCGCTGATTGTTCATGGTCAGCTGGATTTGGTGCAAAGTCGCATGGTGATAGTAAGGTGAATACTTTTGATGTAACTTCAGTTTATGTTGTCTTGCCTATGTATGCTTTTACTGATGCAAGGCCACCGGTCAGTTTGAAGTCTTATAATAGTGTAATGTGATCACAGATCCAATTTTCCAGATCCAGTTTTTTTTTTCATTCATCTCAACTGTGATACTCTTCATCTTCTTTTACAGGACACTTCAGACAGTTGGACCCTCTCATGCCAGGACCTACACAGTGGCAGTGTATTTTAAAGGTGAACGGATTGGCTGTGGAAAAGGACCAAGGTACTAATACATCCAAATATTTACCCTCATTGCCAAATCGCTACATATCTGCTCTTATAAACATCTGGCCCTGTGTCAAAAACCGCTTCCGTATGTCCCACTCTCAGAACTTGCCATGTCCAGTGCTACCTTTATGCCACCTAAAAGCTCTCATGAACATTAATCTATGTTTCTGACATTTTTATCATCTGCTGGCTTCCTATTTTTGTAGTGTTGCTCTGTGTATCAGACAGCACTTTCTATTCAGTGAGCCTCTGTGCAAGCTTTGGAGGTGTTGATGGAAGCGATTTACTGGATTTATGCTTTGATAATCGTACTGAATATTATCTAGATGTAGTTTTTGATAAAAAAATGTGATTTTCTCACCTTTTTTCTCAAAATTATGTATTTTTATTAAACTTACCTATATTCAAGTGTTGATAAAAAAAAGAATGCTTTAAGCTAGAATAAAACAGAGTAAAAGTAGAGGCTCTGATCTTTATTTTGGTGTATTGCATATTCAAATATTCATACAGCATAATATACTGGAGGCCATCAAATTTTAGTGAAAATCATCAAAATCGCTGGCAGTGGCTGGCAACTTTTTTCAAAAATGCTGGCGGGGAAAGAGTTAACATCCTTTGAAGGAGGATGAAGAGGTAAATCAATTTTCTGTTTAAAGGGTATTTGCCTTGCAAAAGTATTCAAACCCATATGTGTGTATATATATATATATCCCACATTACACTCCATACCCTATAAGGACACATTTGCAATAACACTGCAAATTTAATAAATAGAAAGGAGAAAAATGAATCATCATATTATGTAAAATTCATTTCTACAATTTAGCCCTGGTTGCATCCCATGTCTCTGGATCATCTTTGAGATCTACAGTTTGACTGGAGTCCAGGTACTGCAAATTCAATTGATTAGGGATATTTTCCAAGCCATAAGGTCAAAGGAACATCCTCTGCCTGCACAGCTCAGAGACAGGATTGTGTCGACGCACAGATCTAGGGAAGACTATACATTTTTTCTGCTGCATTGAAGGTGCCATGAGCCCAGTGGCCTCCATTTCTTCGTTACTCTTTTTTTTTTTTTTTAATTTTAAATTTTTTTAATTTTTAGTTGTTGTTTGAAGTTCCTAGATCCTCCATTGCGAACATGGAATGCTCGGATTGTTTGGAATGCTGATGTATCTTATTTCTAGTAAAATGTGACCCTGCAGCAATAAAATTCACATTAAACTGTATGGGGAAAATCAGCTGAACTAAATCAAACTAAATTGTAGAGATATATTTAGAGAAACTGTTGTGTTCATCGCTGATTGTTCATGGTCAGCTGGATTTGGTGCAAAGTCGCATGGTGATAGTAAGGTGAATACTTTTGATGTAACTTCAGTTTATGTTGTCTTGCCTATGTATGCTTTTACTGATGCAAGGCCACCGGTCAGTTTGAAGTCTTATAATAGTGTAATGTGATCACAGATCCAATTTTCCAGATCCAGTTTTTTTTTTCATTCATCTCAACTGTGATACTCTTCATCTTCTTTTACAGGACACTTCAGACAGTTGGACCCTCTCATGCCAGGACCTACACAGTGGCAGTGTATTTTAAAGGTGAACGGATTGGCTGTGGAAAAGGACCAAGGTACTGATACATCCAAATATTTACCCTCATTGCCAAATCGCTACATATCTGCTCTTATAAACATCTGGCCCTGTGTCAAAAACCGCTTCCGTATGTCCCACTCTCAGAACTTGCCATGTCCAGTGCTACCTTTATGCCACCTAAAAGCTCTCATGAACATTAATCTATGTTTCTGACATTTTTATCATCTGCTGGCTTCCTATTTTTGTAGTGTTGCTCTGTGTATCAGACAGCACTTTCTATTCAGTGAGCCTGTCTGACATCTTGAATTCTGATTTCAGAGTAATTTAATAACTGTATGTTGGTGATATGCCACCTCATGTCAGTTCAATTTTATGATGTGTTTATAATAGTTCTCAGTAGCTCACTAAACCCAAATGTATTTGTGGGAAATTGACCAGTTTCTTAGTTATTCAGTTATTTTAATATTACTTAACATGAAAACAAAACACTCTTAAATGTTGTGCTAACATGTTAAGCTGATGTATTTAGGTATGTTAATTCATTGAAAAATGTTTGGCCACCCTTGAATTTTAATTTTAAACATGGCCGTTGAGAGAAAGTAGATGAAGAGCCCCGCTGCAGGTTCGATGGGTCATACGTACTGGATTGAATCCTTTCAGTAGAATGATAGATCCCATTTTTTGAGTTGTTGAACATTTACAACTTTTCATTTTATCCCGACAGTATTCAGCAAGCTGAGATGGGTGCAGCCATGGATGCGTTGGAGAAATGTGAGTGACTTTGTGGCATTTTTTTTACAAAAAACTGGCAATGGTTTTAGAAGAAACATTTTCACATGTTATGGCAATAAGGTGTTTGTTACAGTGCTTTTTTGGTTTGCTGAAGCAGCTATTATAATGCTAAAGGTTATGAAAGTCTTGGTTTTCTGTTTTACATGTTCTTTCCCTCTGGTCTTCTGCAGATAACTTCCCTCAAATGGCTCATCAGAAACGCTTCATCGAAAGAAAGTACCGACAAGAACTGAAGGAGATGAGAAGAGAGCGAGAGCGACAGGAGAGAGATAGTGATGAAGGGTAGAAAAGCAGAAAGTGAAGGAAAAAGCAGGATGTTACATGAAGTGAGTCACACAACAGCAGGCGTAGGAAAGCAAGAATCTGTTTGTTGTTGTTTTGTATATAAATCTGTGTAAAACTCTGTTTGTTAATCCAATTCATACTGTTGGTATGTTTTAAAAAGTTTTGCGTGAAATAAATCAAACCATCAAAATTTGTTTATTGTGTGCATAATTTGTTCAAACCACAGAGCACATCATAACATGAAACCATGATCATAATCTAACCAGATTTTATTTGAAAAATGGCTGTTACATACTAGGGATGTGCGCCACAACCAGTGTTGGGGGTAACGCATTACAAGTAATGCGAGTTATGTAACTTTTTTTTTTTTTTTTTTGAAAGTAACGCATTACTTTTTAATTTAGAAGGAAATATCTGAGTTACTTTTTCAAATAAGTAACGGCAGGTACTTTGTTTCCCATGTATTGACTGACAAGCTCTTCTGTCCGCATGTTGAGAGAAATCGGGAGTAAGTGCAGAGGCGTTGTGTGCGCTGTGCTGTGTGAACATGATGTTACTGTAGTTCTAAACTAAATGTCAATATGCATTTACTCATTTTACCTGCACAAAAACAGATTCAGTGTTCCTCAAAATGAATAAAAACAGTCAAATGCAAACACAGAATATTACACAAACCTGCAATAATTAAATATGTTAAATAAGACAAATATAATTTATGTATTTAATCCCAGTTTATTAACCAATGTCTTTGCTACTGACCTTCGATGATCCAATTTAACCTTACTAATAAGCAAAAATGGCACATTTGTGTTTCATTTTTGTTATTGCTGAATAGTATTGAACTTTCTTCTCCTGCGTCATAATATTCATGCAGTTTGTTTGAGCTGCGCCCTCTACTGTACAGATGTGAATTTACATTTCCTTCAGCCTGAGGCTTATTCATTTCACTTTTGGTGTAAAAGGGCTTTTACATTAGTAAAAGAAGAACTTTTTTATATTAAAACAAACAAGCCCTACCCAGATTTAAAAAGTAACGCAACTCATTACTTTCCATAAAAAGTAAATAACATAATTAGTTACTTTTTTTAGGGTGTAACGCAATATTGTAATGCATTACTTTTAAAAGTAACTTTCCCCAACACTGGTCACAACTAATTTCATTAACGTTTAAATGGAAATTTTGTAACTGACTAGTTGACTAGTCTAACAATCCCCCAAACAGGCAAAAACATTCTCTATAACGATCCATTTAAAATCGCCTTACATAATTTATGAATCATACAAGATGCTGAAAAATGAAAATGTCATATACCTGTGATGTGCTTGCCTTGCATTATGATCATTGTACATTAAATTTCCTCTTCCTCAGTAGGCAGTGCAGGACCAATAAGTACAAACTCAATATTATAAACAGAATTCTTCAAATAAAAGTTAGTTAACATAAGTAAGCACATGTCAATGGTATTATTGTTTTTTTTTTTACCATGGCCACTGCTGGTGTGTCTGGGTTTGAACACTCTTTTTAAGTTGGAAAAGGACATGTACACATGACAGACAGCAAAATTAAAAGCTTGATGTGTACTAGTATCTATACATTATTTCCGGGTTTTCTGTTCATTGGTACATTGATATAGGATCTGTTGTTGTCAGTTAATTTTCATTCATAATGTTTTGCCAAACGGGAATAAACTAGGACAATATGCAAATTCAAACATATTGGATATTTTGAAAACAAGTGAAACTTTGAAATCAGCATGGCCAAATTTGACCAAAATATCCTACCGGTGATGGGCAGGTCACCAGAACTGAGACATCTGGTGATTTACAGTGTCAAAGGTCAAGTCAGACATGTCCTGTAGAATCCCGAGGACACATAGGAGTTCTTATATTATAGACAGATAGGATGTTCTTCATTAACGGCTCATATTGCTATTACAATCAAATAATGAAATATGAATTCTTATCATAGTATAAGTCATTTATCTCAGATGATGAATATAAATGGTCAAAGTGTGTGTGTTTGCAATTTTGAAAATAGACCAGGATGAAGTATAATTGAGAAGAGACAATCAACTATTTCCAGACTGATCAGAAATGCATCTGAATTACTTAAATATATAATTGACTACGTTTACATGGATGTCAGTAATCTGATTATTTACCTTATTCTGAATAAGAAAATATTATGATTAAGGTGTCTACATGAGTTGCTTTTAGAATACTCCTTTCATGTTCCCGTTTTACATGTTATAGTACATAGACGGATTAATGGCACACGTCATTACGTCACCACGCGACGCCATCCGACATCCCCTCCAGAATTTCACATATAAACATATAGTTCGTCTTCGTTATGGTGCGATATACAATCCTGGGTGTTTCGTTTTTAATTTTATGAAAGCTTCAAGTGCAGTTGATATGTACGTGCATACAGATGACGGCGGGTCTTGAAGCTCTTTTATTTGCTGTCAAACGGTTGACCACTGCCATGTGTGTATCCTGTGGAAGTGACACACGCGGAAGCGCACGGGAGAGATCAAAACAAAACAACGGTACTAATTAGAAGTACAAAACGAGGATTTGTAAATAAGAATGTCGGAGGATTTCGATATAAGCTAAGAGGAGACTGGTTTTCGTTTGCTAAAGTAAGGAAACTTTGTCTTTTGATCCTGTAAACAAACGTTGGTTTTCACGAGACGCACCGTGACGCAACGCTGAACCCATACGTCATGCTCCCGGAACTGCTTCGGTTTACAACAGTGAGCGCAAGCTAGATTCAAGTGATTATTACGTTTTGAATATGGATATTTTTCTTACAAAAACGCATCGATTCGCTACAGGAGGCCTTTGTTCACCCCCCGGAGCCGTGTGGTTCTCGGAGTTGATCACAATTTGTGGGCTTCTGCTTGTCCACTTGCCTTTTGAGGACTGACCACAGGTTCTCCATGGGATTGAGATCTGGAGAGTTGCCTGGCCACGGATCCAAAATTTCGATGTAATTATCTTCGAGCCACTTCTTTATCACTCTTTCTTTGTGACATGGTGCTCCATCATGCTGAAAAAATGCACAGATCATCACCAAATTGCTCATGGATCATTGGAAGAAGTCGGTCTTTGCAGGAAGTTTTGATACCATTCTTTATTCATGGCAGTGTTTTGGGGCAGAATTATGAGAGAGCCCACTCCCTTGGTTGAAAAGCAACCCCACACATGGATGGTCTCAGGATGCTTCACTGTTGGCACAACACAGGACTCATGGTAGCGTTCACCTTTTCTTCTCCGAACAATCGATTTTCCAGATGTCCCAAACAGTCAGAAGGGAGCTATAAACTCCTACCCCTAAATGAATCGCGATTTGTTTAGCATCTCAACAGATTTGAATCGTCACATATTTGAATCGATTTTCAACAGGCTCGCGGTTAATCATTGCATCCCTAGTTATAGTACATAGATTCGATTAATGGCACGCGTCATTACGTCGCCACGTAACGCCATCCGACATCCCCTCCGGAATTTCACGTATAAATATATAGTTCGTCTTCGTGATGATGCCATATACAGTTTTGGGTGTTTCATTTTTAGTTTTATGAAAGCTTAATCAGAGTATTGTCTTAATCATGTTAAAATCGGATTATTGTTGTCCATGTAAACGTACTCATTGAGTACCTATTTTAGTCGCATTATCAAAGTGCAGTATAGATATGTACACACCTTAATCACACTATTATCTCTGTGTAGGACTTTTCGCCGCATTTTGTGACAGGATACACACACGGCAGTGGTCAACCGTTTGACGGCAAACAAAAGAGCATGGCTTCAACAACGCCTTCATCTGTTTGCATGTATAGTATGACAAATAATTAACTGCACTTGAAGCTTTCGTAAAATTAAAAATGAAACCCCCAAAACTGTATATGGTATCATAACGAAGACGAACTATGTTTATACGTGAAATTCTGGGTTGGATGGCGTGGCGTGGGGACGTAATGACGTGTGCCATTATAATCGATACAGTCATGGCCAAAAGTTTTGGCAGTGGCATAAATTTTGTGTTTTGCAAAGTTTTCTGCTTCAGTATTTGTAGATAATTTTTCCACATGTTTCTGACTCTGGGACGTCCTGAAGACTTCTTCACTGCAGTCGAACCTCTCTCCTTGAAGTTCTTGATGAACCGGTATACGGTTCTTTCAGGTGCAATATTCTTTGTAGCAATTTCCTTGCATGTGAGGCCATTTTGATGCAAAGCGATGATGGCTGCATGTGTTTCTTTGGAGGTAACCATTGTTAACAAGAACACAATGATGGGAAGCACTTCTTCCCTCCTTTTATATTTAGAAACAATGTGAATGAACACCACAACAGCAAACTTTGCAAAACACAGAATTTATGTCACTGCCAAAACTTTTGGCCATGACTGTACTATAACATGTAAAACAGGAACATGAAAGGAATATTCTAAAAACAACTGATGTAAACACCTGAATCATAATATTGTCTAATTTAGAATAAGGTAAATAATTATATTACTGATGTCCATGTAAACGTACCAAATCCTGACTGATGGCGATCCATTCTTGCCTTATTAGTTCTCGGAGTTGATCAAAATTTGTGGGCTTCTGCTTGTCCACTTGCCTTTTGAGGACTGACCACAGGTTCTCCATGGGATTGAGATCTGGAGAGTTGCCTGGCCACGGATCCAAAATTTCGATGTAATTATAACATGTAAAACAGGAACATGAAAGGAATATTCTAAAAACAACTGATGTAAACACCTGAATCATAATATTGTCTAATTTAGAATAAGGTAAATAATTATATTACTGATGTCCATGTAAACGTAGTCATTGTAAAAGGACTAGTAGAGAGAATACTGCAGACACAAGATCATTGAACAATTTCTGAAATTTCCAGTATTGATAAAATACAATGAAATTACAATATAGATTTGAAAAAATACATGAAGGCTCTGATATTAGTGCCAAAGTGACTAATACACTAATAGATATTATTACAACCATTATGTCAGTTACTTAGGTTAGGCCATGCAAGTGCATTTTCTACTGTGACAACTGTAGCCTGTATTACTGTTAACAGTTTAAATTAACCCAAAAAAAGACATTCATCATGGTCAGAATTTTTATTTTTATATTGGTAATAAAACTAAAGTTAATAGTATTGATAATACCAGTGACCAAAAACAATGTTTTATGATTGTATTATGATTTGTATTATTAATTAGAAATAGTGACCATACAAAGTCATCTTCTGAGTATTTACATTTTACCAGTTACTTCTTGCTTAACCATACCATGCAGGAAAAAAATTGCTCTTCTTTAGTTAGAATCAGATAGGTGTTCCTTAGTTATCATCTTCAGGTCAATCAGAGGATGTAATGTATCATGTCATGAAATATCTGAAGAGGTCAGTTGGTACTGAGATGGTTAACTTTTAGAAGTCTTTGTTCCCTCTGTAAGATCTCTGTGCTAATGTGCTGCAGATGAATTAGTAAGTAATAGCCCTCAGTTGCGGCTTATGTAAGATAGTAATTCCTTCTATTGGCGGCGTGATTTAGTAGACTACCTATTGATTATGTAAGTGGTAAAATTATTGTTGTTAACAACAATAATGTTAAAGTAATGGTTAAAATTTTAATTTATGCTTTTTATGGATTAGTTTCACATTATGAAACTGTATGTAGTTTATATAGGAGGTACTGTATGTAGTTCTCTAGGAGGTATGGAAAAATAGTTACTGATTATCTAATAGTGAACTATAGCATTCAACTGAGTGCTAGTTAATAATTTGTTAATTTGATTTTCTTGTTAGGTAATAGAAGTTAATAGAATATAAATATTGTTTTACTCATTTGTTTCTTTGTAGTTATTTATTAATGATGGAACAGTCTAAATTGTTCTAAAGTGTTACCCTGAATGTAGTTAGTTATATACTTTCAGTAGGGCAGACAAATCTGTTACATGTTTGGAAGAAACTTGCATTTTACAGTAAGACACAACTGCTGCCACTGAGGCCATGATGCAAAAAGGTCCAATCTACTGTATCAATCTCAAGTTTTTGTTAATGATGAAGTGTCAGACAAAAAAAAAAGTAAAATTTTTGGAGTGCTACAGGGCTCAGTATTAGGTCCTTTAATTCTGTCCTTGCACTGTATATGCTTTCCTTTGGAGGCATTACCAGGAACCATGACATTAGTTTTCACTATTATCCAGATGGTACTTTATATTTCCCCCAGACTAGACTTGCCAAGTTAGCAGAGTGTATTTGTGATATCAAAGATTGGATGGATAGAAATTAACTTTTATATTCTGAGAAAAAACAAAGGCATTAGTTATTGGATCAAAAACCTGAGACGATAGAATATAATATGTTTTTGGATGGAATTACTGGCATGCTGTCTTCAACATTTAAGCAGCTGGGTGTTATGTTTGATAGCAATCTGTGCTTTGCCAGTCAAGTATCCAGTGTTTGCAGAATAGCCTTTTTTTTTTTACCTTGCTACTAAGACACTTGTCTCTTCTGATGCTGAAAAACGTATTAATGTGGTCATCCTCCAGACTAGATTACTATAACGTGCTACTGGGAGTCCTTCTGGTTTAAAATGCAGCAGAGAGTGCTTATGAAATGTGATAATATCAGCCAATTTTATCATCTACTTCATTGGCTGTTTGTTAGGAAGCCTCTGGATTGAGATGTTGTAATGTTCCAGTGGAACATAAACCTATTCAAACTCCACAAGAGGGCGTAAAATCCATTCCAAATTTAAAGAGCTTTATTGCAGTGTTTCTCAACCCTTCCTGTCCCACAACGTTTTCTGTCTAAAAAATAATTGGGTAAATAATTAATTTATATTAGTAAACATTTTCCAAATAGAACTAAAAATGATTTTATGACATGAATAAAGGTGCCCTACAGAAGATTTTTTATTTTATTTTGTTTTTTTGGATAAGAGTCTAGGCTATTTAAGACTAGCATTTTTTTGGGGGGGGGATGAGCCTATTCTACGATTTCATATGAAATCATACAGAAAAAAAATTTTATAGAAAGAGGGAAAAAATCCACACCCAGCCACCAGTGGTGCGAAAGCAGATCGTACGAAAATGTAGGAATGAGATCCTTTTTTTTTTTTTGCATTGAAATGGATTAAAACTGCTCCAACCTGTCTTGTTGTTTTACTCCAATTCAATAAGATTATAAAGATGATTTATAATATGAGCTGAGCATGAGTGAAAATGTACAGTATAGTGATGAAAAATAGTGCACTGAAATTTTTCATCACTGAAGACGAAACCTGGCATCATGCCAGTGATGAAGGGGCTGCTGGCACCCCAGAACACCTTCCTGGACACCATTGCCACTCGTTTTGATGGCACTCGTAAGTACTGGCACAAAAGCACACACACCAAACCGACAAGAGAGAGAGAGAGTGCTCAAGATGAAAATGTACAGTTTTCAAGGTACCCTGAAGGTGAAGGATTTTCATGCCTATATCATCACCAGCACCAAATGAATATGCAAAAATGGCTTATTTCAAACAGATTCATTGACAACTATCTTTAACAAACTTTTTTTGTTCTATCATATAGTCTTGCTAAACAAGCCAGTTAAACTATTGCCATGGATAGAAGCTACCTGAATAACAACACACATGGTTAAATGAGGTTTGATACTATCACAGTAGCACAAAAGCACACATTAAGTATGTACGATGAGACTTTGCATCTGCATTTACAGTATATACTTGTATATATCTGGCCTTTCATAAATAATTTCCAGTCTTAAATAATTCTCTGCGTTCCTATAGCTCAAACAGCATAATGCTAGCAATGCCAAGGTCATGGATTCTGTCCCAGGGGTTTGCATGAACTAACCAAACTGTTTTTTTCCCCACCATATTTGCTATGGTAACTAGAAAGCAGTTTTTTTTAATGTAGCATTTTCTGTTAAAACTACAAACTTTTTTAAAACAGATATAGGTTTCATTTTTAGACTAAAAATGTAGTAGGGATGAGTGGATCAATTAGTGATTTTACTGTTTATTTAACAGCAAAATGAAGGCAAACCGTAAGCTTCAAAGTGAAAATCATTGCCTAATAATAAATAGTTGTGTCATAAATGATTCAACAATGGTCCGACACAAATATCTATATATGTACTGTATTTCTGTACTACTATTATACATTATACTGATTATTGTAAATGTATACTGTATATGTACTGTATCTGTCCTGCAGGTTAATACATGTAGGCACCACATACACTTTGTGTGTTTGTTCCTGTTTTATCATGGGAGATAAATTTGTTTTGCATAGCTCTCGTGGCATTATATCTTTGAGATAAGTGTGTGTGTGTGTGTGTCATGGGAAAAGTGATTGTCAAGGGACAAAGCTGTTTGTGTTCATGCAATCCTTTTACCTTGAATTTACAAGAACTCTCTCAAACTACTAGTTAAAAGGCTGGTTAACAGGTTATAATTCTCATTCATAATAATAAAACCAATAACTGTAGATTTTACTATAATCCATTGAAATTTCTATGTCTAATGACATTAGCATCACAACACAAAATGCTAAAATATAATCATTAAGCAAAACATAGTTTGACACAATGCAACACGATAGGAAATGTGATAATATACTTTCTTAACAGTATTTATACAGAACAAAGGCAGCTGTACAACACATATCTAAAGATAAAAAATAGAATACAATCCTCCCATCTGTGCTTTCTTACTAGTAATGAAGAAAATCCTTCACACTGCTTACAAACTTAATCTCTTGTGTTAGATAACATCTCTCTCGCACAAATGCACAACAGCATGTTCATGCACACTCACAGCTTCTTATTTAACAATATGCTATCTTACAAGATATTATTGTAATCTATTACCTAAAGTCAAAATTATAAAATTAAACATTTATAAAATACAATTATGAGCATTAAAAAAAAAAATTACATATTTTAAATTGTGCTATTACGAAATTGCTCACACAACCTCAGGGCATAATCGCCATGATGATAACCATGGTTGCTCTAGCGTTCCCTGAGGTTTTATGTGTGTGATGACATTAAAGTGCTAGTAAAAAATGAAGCTTTGTCTTGTTGGTGTCACTGGAGGGTTTAAGACAGAAGATAGGGGTTTTAAAAGTGGCTATCAGGACTGTTCAGACTGTTCTTATGAGTGTGCCAAATTTCAAACTTTTTACCACACAGTTCTATGGGCTGCCATTCACTCTCAGCCAAAGGAAGAAGGCATTTTATTTGCTTGCGTCCCCCCCCCCCTTTTTTTTCTTCGTTTTACTTATTGTCATGTTTTTCAAACTGAAGCTTGAATTTAAATTAACATTCTGTTTTCATTTGACATTATGAGGAAAGTAATGTTAATGCTGTCTTAATGCGTCTTGATTTCATCTTAAACTATGATGAACACTTTAGAGACAGGTGATTTGTCAGTAATGTTAACTTACCCTCTTGAGACAAAGGATCTTTCCTCGCAATGCTGGACGCTTCTGGGTAACAAGGCACCAGTGTACTCAAGGCCCAAAATAGCTGCCCTCTTGTTGCCGTAGAGACCAGCTTTCCTGTGCAGTAGTCTCAGTGATGATAGCGGGTGAAACTGAGCTTTTGGTATACCGAAGACTTACTGAAAGAACTTTGAAATATCTATTCTGCACACACACACACAAACCCTTTACTATGATTGATTACCGATAAATGCTGATCATTTTACTTTTATTGTTTATAAACTTCAATTTTATAAAACAATAAAATGTAGATCAGGGCTATTTGTCACATGATTTTACTCCACTGAATATTCTTCAGTGTATTTGATTATTCTATGTCTGGCGTGAAAATATCCCCACAATAACAGACTGGTGTGTAAAACTCTTGGACATATTTTAAAGATTATATGCCGCAAATTTTAAATATTTCACATACCTTTGAAAAAAACATTTTATTAAAAACAACAACAACAACAGTGCCCCTTTAATTGAAGACCATTGTTATGCTCTGAAAATGAAAACCCATTGAGTACAGTACAATCAAGCTTATACAGTCCTACTTTACCTAATCGGCTATTTTACCTGAATTCACCCAATTTATCACATATTTTCATATCAAGTATTCCTGTCAGGAAGCTGTTAGGAGGTTATTCCATAATTCTTTAGTTCTTTTGTCCCCCAGTGAGCAAGGCAGAGGTGACTGTGTATAACATATATGAAATAACCCCCCTATATAACATACATGAAATTAACCTATAGCAGATCTATACACGTGAAGCTGGGGAAGGTGCAGAGTTTTTGAAGCGCGCTGCAACTGCTACAGCAAGCTTTAGCCAAGTATTCGACAAGCTGAGCCATGTGAATGATGATGCAATTATATCAGATTGATTTAGATAGACAGACAGACGGACGGACAGATAGATAGATAGAGGCGTAATACTTAAAAAAAACAGAATATTCATAACTAGCTTTAGAATGTCCTTCACAACATTAATAATCCTGATCTCTTTTCTGTCCCACAGACAGCAACTTCCTCCTTGGGAATGCTCAGGGTCACCGTGGCTATCCCATTGTGTACTGTTCCGATGGATTCTGTGAGTTGACGGGGTTCGGACGAACAGAGGTGATGCAGAAGAACTGCAGCTGTCATTTCCTATATGGCTCGGGCACTAGTGAGCAGGTTACTCAGGGTGTGGAGAAAGCACTGGAGAGCAAAGAAGAGTACCAGGCTGAGGTGCAGTTCTACAAGAAGAATGGTAATAATACTCTAGGGCTGTTATCGTACATTACTTGTACTGCAAGCAGCAGCCAATTTAATACAGGGGCCCCAAAAAAATCTGGTGTAGATTGTGAGTGATTTCCAAGAACTGAGTTCCCTTACATTGGTGGCTCTCAATTCTCAAAATTGCCCCACTGCTCTGCACATTTTTTCTGACACAAATAAGAACTCTCTTCTAGTAAGCTGATGATCTAAATCAGGTGTGTTAGATGAGAGGGACATAGAAAATGTGTAGTGCCTGGGGGTAGGTGGGGGGGTCGACTAGAATTGGGAACCACTGCCCTACTTCATCTACAGTATATCATTGATGTGACTGAGCAAAGCACTGTACTGAAATTTGCTGTAGTGTCTGCGCTCTGCGCTATTACATAGATTTAGAATTACTTTTAGGCCTTTTCCATTTTAGCAATGTCAAGTAAGGTTTATTTGTATAACATTTTTCACAATACAGATTGTTTCAAAGCAGCTTTACAGACTGGATAACTATATTGTGTACAGTATTATTATAATAGAAAATTACCCATCTTTCACTTTGACTTTGTAACTTTCACTTTTTCACTCCTGGTCTCCATCTCCTGGTACAAGATTTTGGTCATATCATTTAGGTAAAGTGGGACACTTCTTGTTAAACTTGTAATTTAGATATTTTCAAAAGCCATTTTTTTGTTATATGAATTAAGTTCTTATGCTAGTTGGAAGTAACCAGTGACCATTTTGAGATCATGCACTCCAGACAAATGTCTTTTCGCATAAAGTGGGCCATCTGATCTGGTAAAGTGGGCCATCTATGATTTAACAAAAAAATAATCCTTCATCTTAATTAGAAATATTAAAAATTAAATTATATCACATAACAAAAAAACTGAATAAGAGGAACATTTAAAATGTAAAATTATAAAAGGCTGTTTTCTCTAAATACTTCTTTAGTCCCCCAGTGAGCATAATGTCAAACTTAGCTACATATGTTACTAAATTATATTTGGACTGTAAAATTTATGATTTATAGATGAGGTAGCCATAGGTTTAGTGACAATGTAGGAGTGACAGGTAGCCAGTGTAGAGACAATAAAATGGGGCTGAGGTAATCAAGACCTAATTAATGCAGCCTAAAAATCCTTTAACGGATTTGAATAATCATATATCTTGGCTCTAGTAAGCACTTTACCTGCTACATTTTGAACCAGCTGGAGCTTATTTATAGAGCCTGCAGGGCATCCACTCAATAAAGCATTAGAAAAATCTAGTGTTAAGGTCATAAATGCATGAATAATTTTCAGCATTAAAAACAGCATATGGCCACAGCTGGGTAATGTAATCACTTTTAAGGTGAAATTTAAGGTGATCCACCATTCATCATCAAAAGATTGCTATTAAACATATACCCCAGGTCCTTATCCTGTAGTAGACGATGTAACAAAATGTCTCAGGTTACGTATGTAACCATGGTTCCCTGAGAAGGGAACAAGACACTGCGTCCTCTAGAGGTCGCTTTGGGGAATGCCTTCAGCGTGACCGGTGTCTGAATCATACATCTAAACACGACAATAACATTGGTCGGCGACAGCCTGTGACGTCATCACCCGGCGCGACCACAGTATAAAAGAACACGGAGAACACGTCATCCGCTTCTTCGTCTGAAGCTTACGCCTGAAGCATAACAAGTGAACTAGAGGACGCAGTGTCTCATTCCCTTCTCAGGGAACCATGGTTACATGCGTAACCTGAGACATTCCCTTCCGAGGGAACTTCGAACTGCGTCCTCTAGAGGTCGCTTTGGGGAACGGTATACCCACACCACCATGCTGAGGGGAGTGCATGTCAGAAACCACGGCGAGCACTAAGTACCATCTCTACCATAGCCATGGGAGTTGCCCCAAGGACGTCTTGACGGCTGTCAGTGACATTATCCCCTTCGGCCAAGGGCCTGAGCTGCATACCCTAAAAGAACTTACATAGCATGGTTTTACCCTGCTCAGAAATGTATCAACAGAGATACATAAGTTGAGTGGAGCCCAAGGCGAGAACCAGGGCCTAAACCAACTCAGAGAAAGGGAACGAGGCTGACAGCGCGTAACCCTTACCATACAGGATTTTAGAAAGTGCGCAGAATGCTTAGCGTGCACACTTACCACAATGTGGATTTTAGAAAGTGCACAGAAGCTTAGCGTGTGCACATACCATAGCATGGATTTAGAAACGCCGTTGCTTAAGGGGTAACCGAAGCTGTATTAAACCAGCCTAGGAGCCTTACGTGACTGTGGCACGCTCACAGAACAGACTCCGAAGCATCTGCTCACAGATGCCCAGAAAGGAGCGGCGCGCTTGCAAGAGGGCCTTCATGGTGAGGGGAGCACAGCTAGCTCACTTAACAAGCAACCCGCCAGGGAGGCATGAGATGGCCCTGCCGCCTGGCATCATTGCTATCCGGAGCTCAAAAGAGTGGAGTCCCAACTTCAAAAATAAGCTCAAGCTGAGGCGAGCCCTTACAGCACATACTGGGAGCGACTCATAGCTAACCCTCACAGTGAGGGGAGCACTTCTCAGCTCGACCAGAAGGATGCACTAGATTAGAAGGGGTAACCCAGCAGGGCCCAATAAGAGACAGTCCACTGGTGCAACTCTATCTCGACAGAGAGCGTGGGTTCCATATAATCAGACCCGATAGAATCTGATGAAATAGTGGGACCCAATAACCATTCATGCGTACAGAGCTTACTGCTCCTCAGAGCAGAAGCATACAAGAGGGGTTTCCGCAGAAACACAAATCCCTCGTACCTCAGGGAACGCAGTGTACTCAAGCCCACTCCGCAGAGCTGCGATTACTGGTTAAACCATAAGGGCAGTGTGACAGGGAGGATGGAGTGTTGAGTTCCTCAACGCCTCAGCGAGAGGAGCTCTAGCTCAGAGAACGTGCATGATGGTTAAGGAAAGACTCAAATCTCAGGAGACCCCTCAGGGTGAGAGATGAGTAGCGCACCCTGGCCAGAGGATAGGGAGCATGTCACGAAGCATGTACTCAGAAGAGTACTAGCCTGCAAGAAGGACCCACAGGTTCTGAGGTTGCAGAGTTATACTGAGGACCTGATTCTGGAAGGCTTTGGTCCGGACCATCAGTAACTAGTTCTATGGGACATAGAAACTAGCCAAAACATCATAGGCCCAGCATAAAAGACTGCAAATGCAAGCGCAGGGGACTCCTACGTAACCTCAGTCAGGAGGGAAGCTTTTTAGGGGAATTACATTTACATTTACATTTAGTCATTTTGCCGACGCTTTTATCCAAAGCGACTTACAATTGGGGAATACATAAAGGGATTCTTCTTAAAGAGGCAAACAGACACAGGACATGCTTGAAATACCACGTTTTAGGCATTGTTCAAATGTGGATCTCAGACTTCTGGAGGGGATGTAGATTCGTAGTAGTGAGTGGAAGTAGGCTGGTGCTGAGCCTGTGGCTGTTCTATATGCAAGCATCAATGTCTTTGTGACGAGTGGGGGCGGGGCCGAGAGCCGTGGGAACGGAGCGAGGCGGTGGAGTAATTGATAATGAGTGACACCTGCACCACTCACCGGTCTTGATTGGCCAATGTAACGTAGTTTGTAGACACTATAAAAATACTGTGATTTGAGTGTTAACACTTAATATAAGTGAATACCTTTAACATACAGTTTTACCAATATTGTTATATGAGAAATTTGTCTTTATGAATGTTTTAACAAAGATACTCACTTGACAAACTCACCTTTTCTTCGCGCAAACAAAACGAAGGCTGCGTTCCAATCGGCATGCTTAATGCTTTCAGAGGGCACTTCGAAGGGAGAATAATTTTGACGGCCACGCTGCTATATAGTTAATTTGTAATAAAAAAATATTTAAAGGCAAATTAGGTAAGACCTAAGCACCACAACTTTAACTCTTCCAATTAAGTCAAGTTGGTTGCCTGATTTGTGCGTGCTTGTAGTGGTAAGTCGTTTGAGATCAAATGAAGCAAGGAGTGAATGGAAGTCTGTAGCATAAGGCTTGTCCAGATGAATGTTGAAGTCGCCAAAGAATAAAAGTGGACTGCCATCCTCCGGGAATGAGGACAGCAGCCCATCCAGCTCCTCTAGGAAGGTGGCTAGAATTTGGCCAGGAGGGCGGTAGATTGCCACAACCTTGAGTTTTATAGGAGCTGTTACAGTAATTGCATGATATTCAAATTAGGTATAATTGCATAGGGGAGAGTGGGTTGAGTATTTCCAATTGTTAGAAATGAGCAGACCAGTGCCCCCACCCTGGCCAACCTGACGGGGGGTGTGAGAGAAAGAGAAATTGTTAGCTAGAGCAGCTGGGGTTGCTGAGCCTTCTGGACGAATCCAGGTCTCAGTCAAACCCAAGCCAGGTCTTTCAGCAGATCAGCCTGATAAGCCTGAAACACCGCCATGGTATGCAACGAGGCTGCAGCCTGACCTGCTGCCGCGTATGCCCTGCCATTCAAACGAGATGTATCCTGAAGGGGTTTGGACAGAAGGGAGGGAGACTTAAGGGAAGATGTCTCCCCCATAGAGAGATAGCAGGCCAGCGTCTCTTCAGCAGGGGGCATCTTGTCATAACCATTCTCACGCATCCCCTCAATGTTGGCATAACTAGTATGCTGGAATCTATGGATGCGGGACGAGAATGGATTTTTCCAAGCCTTCTTGATATCCACATGGAGATCGTGAAGACATGGAAGGCTCACCTGAGCTGGAGGGCTATGGCTAGAAAGAAAACGCTTGTCGAAGCGGCCTCGAAGCGTCACTTTCTTGGCCCGTTTCCATCGCAAGTCAAGCCTCGCAGTGTGATGGCGAGTTCGTAGCTCGGTGAAGTCGTGCAGGTAAAGTCGCAGGTCTTTACCCTCGTTGGTCTTCACACGAGAAGGGCTGAACGCTTCCAGCGCACAAGCATCAAATAAATACACAGTAAAGTGAAAACCACTGTGGCCGTCTTCTAATTAGCACAGTCAGTAGCCTATAGCAGGGCAAATCCTCCAATCGAAACTACAGTTCGTACTTAAGCGCAGGAAGGGAGCAATGCAAATAACACAGGCTCCTTCTAAGCCGAGGGCAATTATTAGAATTACCAGTAAGTGCAATCAAAAATACAAACTCCAACGAAAATGCAAAGTATAAATAGGTAGAAAATGAAATATTCTTCTTTGTCCTCATCTGACATCTCCTGCTCATCCTGGCTTTGAGCCAGCAGAGCACTAGCCGCTGGATCAGACAATGTAAGAGAGATAGCATCGTCGTCCAGTAGCTCACTCTCGTCCGTGACTGATGAGCGCGAAAGGGAAAGACACTTTTTCAACTAATCAGCCAGGTCCATCTGCGATCCCCACGGCATGGTAAAGAAGAATAATCATTCTTACCGGAAATGCATGCTTCAAACAAAACAGTCCTTGAAGACGAAGAAGAGGATGACGTGTTCTCCCGGCGCCCTTTTATATTGTGGTCGCGCCAGGTGATGACATCACAGGCTGTCACCGGCCAATGTTATTGTTGTGTTTAGATGTATGCTTCAGACACCAGTCACGCTGAAGGCATTCCCCAAAGCGACATCTAGAGGATGCAGTTCGAAATTCCCTTGGAAGGGAACCATGATTGGACAACAAATTATATTCTAACATTTGTACACTCACGTGAGATGAAAACTGTACTCATAATAGTTTTCTTTTATGCGTTTTAGTTACCTCCCTCAGTGTATTTTGCCATGTTGAAATGGCATGACCGGTGGTGTTTCACTAATCATTGGAGAGAATACTCACATTCATTGGCAGCAACCTCTGTAGAAACAGTAGTACCATAGTGTTGTTTAGTGATGTGTGAAGTGCAAAAATTGGAGAATGGAACACTTTTAATAACATGAGTTACCAGCAGAGACAACAGGACAGTCAGTAACTGTACGGCCAAAGTACACTAGATAGTTATCAGTATCTAAATCAGATAATTTAAATTGCCAGAGTACCTGAGCACAGTCACCGACCTCGATCAAAGAGGCAGGCCGACACAGACAGATCTGCCAATCAAAGTAAAATAGGCTGTAAAAAAGACTTTAACCCATGAAAAAAGACTTCAATCTGATGTGAAACAAGATCAAACTCCCATACTTGGTAGAAGATACATTGGCAAGCTCAATCCTGACCAGACCCCAGAGTGGGCAATAACAATATTGTAAACATATTTAAAAAGCTTAAAGGATTAGTTCACTTTCAAATTAAAATTTCCTGATAATTTACTCACCCCCATGTCATCCAAGATGTTTACGTCTTTCTTTCTTCAGTCGAAAAGAAATTAAGGTTTGAAGGTCAAGAAACGGTTGAAACGGTTGAAGGTCAAAATTACAGTTTCAGTGCAGCTTCAAAGGGCTCTACACGATACCAGACGAGGAATAAGGGTAACGCGTAAAAAGACAGTATAAGTCATTATAATCAGTAATTATGTCCCCACTGGATGCAACAAATGCCTTGTTTATAATGGGTTTTACTGGTTTTGTCTCGTCGCACATCACCGGCGCACAGGCGCTCGTCGCACACATGGCATCACAGTATGGTAAGGGGCGTAACATTTCCGTCACACGCTTGAGGTATTCGGCCAATCACAACGCACTGGATAGCTGGCCAATCAGAGCACACCTCGCTTTTCAGATCGATGAG
>NW_015653519.1:256834-268315 GCF_001515625.1 Sinocyclocheilus rhinocerous | reverse complement strand
AAACAATAGTGTACAGTATGTGGAAAATAATGTGTTTTTTGAACCTTAAACCGCATAAACACATTGCATTACACCAATACACAAAATAATGTTCTTTTTAGCAACGTCATATGACCCCTTTAAATGAATCACTCAGTAAGAAAGAGTCGTGCTGCCACCTACTGGCCAAAACCAGCCACGGTTCCAGCACAAAAACACACTCCGCAAAATATTGCCTAATTAAGCTTATCGAAAAATAATGTCGCAATTGAATTTTTTCCCCCCTAATGTCTGACCAAAAAAAAGAGAGAGTGAGAGAAAGAAAGAAAGAAAGAAAGAAAGAAAAATTTTAAAACACATTTTGTCAAGAGTGACAATTAACCTATTAATTAGCCTATATATGTACTAGCTCAAATACTGCATGCATGTTAAAGTGCAAAATTAGGTGATATTTTGTCTGGTAAAGTATTTTCAAGACTATAGGCTACTCTTTATTTTCATTTTTGTGATATGGACCTAAGGGTCTGAAATAAAGAAATAATAATAATATTAATAATAATATAAAGGTATGAATTAATGAAGTGATTAAATATTACAATAAAACCTTTCCAAACTGTCATCTCACTCTTATGGTCATTCTGACACTATCAATTCATGCTTATGGGGCTTTTATTTTGAATTGTATCACCACAGGCGGGATTTGGAAAGGCAAATGGGTGTAGTCGCAAATCTGTTTCGCATCTAATGCATACAAGTTTTTACTAGTAAGAATTTAATTAGAGAGATCTGTAATTTCATTTTTACTAGTAAGAACTGAATTAAGAGCTCTCTAATTGGTATTGTTACTAGTAAGAATTGAATGGTAGAGCTCTCTAATTTAATTCTTACTAGTAACAATGCAATTGCAGAGCTCTCTAATTCAATTGTTACTAGTAAAAATTGCATTAAAGAGCCCTGTAATTGTAATTCTTACTAGTAAAAATTTTATTGTAAAGCTCTCTAATTCAATTCTTACTAGTAAAAATGTAATTGCAGATATCTCTAATTCAATTAGAGAGCTCTCTAATTCAGTTGTTACTAGTAAGAATTGAATTAGAGAGCTCTATAATCCTAATTGTTACTAGTAAGAACTGAATTAGAGAGCTCTATAATCATAATTGTTACTAGTAAGAACGGAATTAGAGAGCTCTCATAATCAGTTATTACTAGTAAGAATGCAATTGCAGAGCTCTCTAATTAAATTAGAGAGCTCTTTTATTGTATTTATAACTAGTTAAAATAGATTTAGAGAGCTCTCTAATTGGCATTGTTACTTCTAAGAATTTAATTGTAGAGCTCTCTAATTGAATTGTTACTAGTAAAAATGCAATTACGACGAGTAATGCTTGGAATATTTTAAGCTAAAACGGCTTGCCATAGGACAATGTCCCAAGTTTCCATTTCAGAAATCTGGTCAATTTAATTAATAGTGAAGCTGTAAGTTTAATTGCTTCAAAATCACCAGCCCACTGCTAATGTAGCTCTTCCATAGCGAAACTGTTTTCTTGGTTGATAAGTTGATATTTTTATGTAGTAACTTTTTTTTTATGTCTGTGTAATTCTGCAACTCTATTTGGTGTGTTATCACAGGAAGTTCATTCTGGTGTCTGTTGGACATTGTGCCCATTAAGAATGAGAAAGGGGAGATGGTGCTTTTTCTCTTTTCATTCAAGGACATCTCAGAAAAAAAAGACAAGAGCCATCACAGCAGCAGAACTGATGGTACAGTCAACACTACAAACATTAGTCTTACTAATCTTTTTAAATATGGCAAAATACATAGCCTAAAAAAATACTTAGCGTTGGTTTTCAACATTTGATAAGAAATAGCATGTTTGGAGCCTAGAGGACACATGCACTATAGAATGAAAGTTCAGTAAGATCAAAATATAGCCCTTAGGGGAAACCTTACTTTTTAAGTGACTGAGCAAGCAGATGACTGAGCAGAACAAAATATGAAATCTTTTAGATAGAAGCTAAACCATTTTAGTGTGAGAGCCAACATCACATGCCAAATGGTGTAAAAGGATAGAGTAATCAACAGTCTTTGCAGGCTTTAGGAGTAGCATCTACAAAACATCTGCTAAAACACATGGATCTTACATAAACAAACAAACGCAATCTTACATAGACAAACCTAGACCATTTAAAATTTTTATCATTTGTAAACTGTCAAGGCTGTTAATGTTTTTTTCATTTTGTGCAGATAATAAGCCATACAAAAGGACCACTGGGAACTCTCATTTCAGTAAAGCCAGAAGGAGGGGTCACACCATGATTTACCAGCTAACCAGCCAGTTTACCCGCGACAGCAAAAATGATGTCAACTTAAGCCGGGTGAGTAAATGTATGAACTATGTACTAAAACTATGAAAGTTCATTAAAACTCGTTTTGTAGTAATCATTTCTCATGGAAGGGCCATGGCAAATGGTGTAAACTGGATGTTTACAATCACAGTTTGATTCAATTCAGGGGCCTGCGATTAATATATAAATATTATAATATTGTGTGTCTATTTTACACAACCACTTGTGCTTTTATTGACTTACTAATGCAACTAAAATATAACATTTAATTGAGCTATCTGAAAATTGCACATCCTGCATCCCAGCTGGAAAAACTTTGATCTTAAGATCATCTTTGATGATCATAACTTTGAACTTAAGATCATCTGTGATGACAGCTCACGATTGGCTTGTGCAGTGAGAGGAACAATGACAACAGTCAAGAAAGTCTTTCCCATATTCCCATTAAGACATAAACAACAAAATCAGGTACAGTTGTTTTACAAAAATACATACAAATATACAAAAAGACATTTTAAAGTTCTTAAAACTTATAAAATATTTGATGACAGCTTAGTGAGTCAAACAAATCATCGTGTAATGTTATGGATATATGAAAATATATATAGATCTTTTTCAATTTATCAATACATCACAGCTGCTCTGATATCCAGACAAACTCAGTTCTAATCATTTTGTTCTACTTGTCCATTCTTTTCTTTTTTCCCCCTGAAATAATCTGTGCACTAAAATGGCCTTTTAACATTTCTTTAACATTTCTTTTTTATCATGGGATTGTGAGTTACGGCTACTGTAAAGCACAGGATCTATGCAGGATCCCATTTTCCGGTGACCTTTTGACTCAGGAAATGTTCAAACAGTGTGAAAGGTGCAGGCCAGAAGTATAAAGGATGTGTAATCCTCCATGTCACATGGCCACTGCAGAACAGGAGGCCAGATTGGCAGGTCACATTTCCGATCGCTCCTGTAAACAGATGGTCATGTTTTCAGCACAACTTCACTCTCAGTAGAGCCACCTGCCTTCGCTCCATCACACTCCAAATGACTGAGAGAAAATAGGCAAACAAGAGCATCACAAGCAGGGCTCAACAATAAGGATTTTATTTCAGTGAATGTGTCCTACACTTATTTTTACTTGCTCCATCACAAAAAGAGATAAATTTTTCTCTTAGCACCATGTTTGTGCCAGAAAATGTTATGTAATTTTTTAATAAATCATAATTTACTGTTATAGCTGGAAATTCTATAGCTAAAATTAGGGATGCACCGATACCACTTTTTCCAGTACTCGCCCGATACCGATACTTTTATTTTTGGTACTTGCCGATGCCGAGTACCGATACCAATATTTTTATTGCATTTGTAAATTTTTTAAATATTTCAGAAATAGAAGTCGCGTTTTTTTCATCTGAAACGTGCTGCGATTTATATTCCAAAGCCACTCATATAATGCAGAAACACTCAAGCAAGCAAAACACGCGCAACGCGTGCACGTATTTGTACTGGTGCAGAATGAGAGGGACAAGTAGTAAGCTACAGCCTAGTGCATTTCACACAGGCTGTTAGATTCACTTTCGCCAGAAAGTCGTGTATGCCTAAGATTGAAAATAAATGATGTTTATAGTTAATGCCCCTATAAATGGTATTATTTTTACAATTTAGTTTTAATCCAAATGATGCGTGTGCTAAGTGAGTGTCTTAGGATCTTATTGAGCTGTGGCTTGCAGCCATGTGTGAAGCTTCAAGAATGAGGGTCAGCTCCTGAGTCCATGGTTCTCAGCCAGAAAATGTGTGGATTGCCTGCTTCAGGAAGGGAGTGAGATGCTTCCCCAAGCAGAGGAGTTCATGTTTCCTCCGCACAGTGTCTAGGCTGACACTGAGAGACAGGGTGCAATGCTTGGATATCCGGGAGAGACTCGGAGTAGAGCCACTGCTCCTCCACATTGAAAGGAGCCAGTTGAGTTGAGGTGGCCCGGGCATTTGGTCAGGATGCCTCCCGGACACCTTCCAGTGGAGGTATTCCAGCCCAGGCACGTCCAACTGGGAAGAGACCCCGGGGCAGACCCAGGATATGCTGGAGGGATCATATCTCTCAACTGGCTTGGGGACACCTTGGCATCCCACAGGATAACCTGGAGGAAGTGGCCAGGGAAAAGGACATATGGGTGTCTTTACTTGGCCTACTGCCAATGATTGGATGGATGTTCTCATGGGGATCCAGGTTCCAGTCCCATCTCATTTACCCTCTCCCACACCTACCTTCTGGTCTACCGTCCGTCCGTTGAACCTGAGGGTCGGCTTGAGGCCCAAGTTCAAGCCCCCCACCCCCCATTGAAGTACTACATAGAGAGAGAATAACACAAATAGAGGAGGAGATGGGTAGGTAGCGGGATGCCGCTTATAACTGCTGCTTATATAGGCTTATAATGCTGAGTGACAGGCCTGAATGATTAGGCTCCTCCCAAACCTATGTTTGGAACTTCATTTTGAATGCGTCTCCTCTGACCACTTGTGTTCAAATTTCGTCACACCCTACATCAGTTTCGCGGGAGCGCTAAGTACAACGCACAAATACTATTGAATGAATCAAACCGGGTAACACAGCTTATGAGCGAGCAACTGAAGAAGGGAGGACAGCTGTGATTTTTGGTGCTAATATCATTTAAATTGAAATTAGCTGACAAGTACTGTATCTGTTATGGAGCTACTCTTTTTATGTACTATGTGATGTGGCTAATCTCAGATTATATTATATTAAAAATATTGTATTAAAAATAATATAATAAAATACATGATGATATATGAGTTTTTTTTTATTGTTCATATTATTTTTCTAATGGAAGGGGGTGTCTCACTAGAGTGTACAGCACTTTTTTTCCCCACTTCAAGCAGTGCCCTAAACAACATTTTACTATATTAAATGAATATTGTCAGAATCCCAGAACACAATATCTTCATAGAGACTATTTAAGGGCATGAGGTTCCGATGTGTGTTCAGTGACATCACAGGTCTACACTTTAATCTTAATGAAGAGTGTTGCAGATGAGTGCATGGAGTATTAGAAACCACATGATTTGCTGCCTCAAACTAATCATGACCAAAGACCATGAGCTTGACCCTTGCCCTGACCTCTGTGATGTAAAAGTTAAATTAAAGAAAGACCAAGATTTATCATCTGTCATGCAGTGTCCTTGCAGATAAAAATTAAATTTAGTTTCTTGTTATTTTCTGAAAATTAACAGATTATTCTGTCAGTTCTGCTTCACGATTCCTTTCAGTGATCAAAGTCACTTACTGTTGAGACTTGACTAATACAGTATGTCAGTAAATCATTTTTACTGGGCAGTAATATTTAGGGCAGAATTTGACTTTGATTTGATTTGATCATGAGAATCATATAAATCTTCTTGCTACCTTGAAGAAGTTGGGATATTAGGCTAAAAGAGAACTCATCTCTCAATTTCTTTGCTCTCATTCCTTAATCTGTGCCTCTCTCCCTCAGGACATGTTTGAAAAACCATCCCTGCCTGAGTACAAAGTGGCAGCAGTCCAGAAGTCTCGATTCATCCTGCTGCATTACAGTGTGTCCAAGGCATTGTGGGATTGGATGATTCTACTGGCTACATTCTATGTTGCTGTGACTGTGCCGTACAATGTGTGTTTCACAGCGTACAGCGATGTGGAGACTGCAGGCAGGAGCACGATAGTTAGCGATATCGCAGTTGAAATGCTTTTTATTCTGGGTGAGTCTACTCACTGAAAGAACCTACGTGTGACCTTGTACCATCAGATGGTTTACACATAAATACATAAAACATCAGTTACCACCTGTATATATGCTTCAAAAGAAATTGAGGCTTTCCAAGAAAATGTCATTAATCTACCTTCTCTTTCAGACATCATCCTTAACTTTCGCACCACTTACGTGAGTCAGTCAGGGCAGGTGGTGTACGAGCCTCGCTCCATCTGTCTACATTATGCTACCACGTGGTTCTTCGTGGATCTGGTGGCCGCGCTGCCCTTTGACCTGCTCTATGCATTTAACATTACTGTCGTAAGTCCACATGTGTGAATGTAGAAACCATTTTTCCAGTAGGCTTATTTAAAAATAGTAGAATTGGGAGGGTATGGTGGTTCAAAAGAAATCTCCAGAGGTCATTTACAAAAAAAGTTCTGTGATGGTACCATTATCTACATACAGTATATGTGCCATGGTACAGAATGATTACCATGTTTGTTTACCATGGTATTTTTAGTTTAGTTTTAGTTTTTTTGGAGAATTAAAGTAAATTATGTGATTACAGGGTATTATTATTTACATAAGCTATTGACACACACATGTTTGTGCTTGTTCAAGACATCTCTAGTGCACCTGCTGAAAACTGTGCGATTGTTGCGTCTGTTAAGACTGCTGCAGAAGTTGGACAGATACTCGCAGTACAGCGCCATGGTACTAACGCTGCTCATGTCGATGTTTGCTCTGCTGGCTCACTGGATGGCCTGCATCTGGTACATCATTGGGCGCAAAGAGATGGAGACCAATGCCAATGGAGCCTGGGACATTGGTGAGATATTCACACACTCTGATAAGTCAAATAAATCATTAAAAGATCTGCTTGGTGTTCTTATCAAGTTATATGGGATGTTCCCTTGAAAAGTCTCACAGAACCAGATTTTGACTATCGGCATAAAGCCACATTAATTATTATTCTGGCCAAGAACGCCCACTTAGGAGTAGGATAGGAAGAGACCATCTGACCAATGCGTAAAGTGACCAGGTTTTGTTTCTTCATGCTGTTTAGGGGCAGCTTTCACTAGCTTCACAAACCACAAAAATAGACAAGTGAAAAATAATAACTCCTCAAACAGCTGTACAGAAAGCATAAGCAGAAAATGAGTTTGTGATCGCAATGTTTATCTGTCTAGAAGCTTCCATTTGTTTAACAGACATTTAATTCAAAGTTAAATACAGTTCTGTAATGTAAACATTGACCATGTAATGTATGCTGCAGTGAATTCCAAACAGTTGAGAGCTGTCATTCTTGCTCTGTAAAGAAATCTTTTCAAAAGATAACATTGTATATTGCACTAGTCTCCAATTGTGCCAATACCTACCAACTAATTGCCAAGGTAGTGAGCATAATTTGCACTTTATGAATGTGTGTGGAGCCAAAAATAACCCAAAATGGAGAAACTTATATTTATAACCTTTTCCTTCAAATATGAACCTTACGAATGGTGTGTGATAAAGGATGATCTTACATGAAAGTACACTTTTTTGTACTTTAGCAAAATTATTCATAAGTTGTCTTCTTTTGTATAGCTGGTAATGAAATTTAAAAAAAATTAAAACCTGTGCAGGTGTTTAGCTAATCTAATTGTTTTGACAGTATTTCATTTTTTAGGTCTAGATTCTTATTTTATTATGGTATTGCTGTACAAATGTAGCAAATTTCTGTCTTATTCAGTTTTCTATGACCTGTAGGTATTTAGAGTTTTGGTGGTGGTTGTCTGAGTAAGAAAATAGTTATTTTGTGCCAAAACAAAGGAAAATGATCCACAGGTTTGCCCACATAGACAAGTTTTTAAAAAGTATTGAGAAATGTGTCCTAGAGAGACCAACTCGACTTGGTGACTATGTGTGCGTATTTCATAGTTAAGAGCGTGGAAGCTATTCATCGGTTTTTGGCATTAAGCTGGGGAAGAGTGCCTTGGAGCTGATGGTGGTTGTGTCTGCCAGCACGCCGTTGGGGGCTTTTGCACGAGACAAGATGTCTTCAGTGCTGGCTGAAACACTGTGTGCCACAGCACAACCCCATACATTCTCCATCTCTGCATTTGCTCTTAGTTGTTGTCGCTTATAACATGCATTTGGAAATGCAATATGTGTCAGGTTAACTTTTTTTCCATTTGCATAATTTCAAACAATTTTGTAAATAGAGCTTTTGCACCACATTTGTAATAAGAAGCATGTATATACTTGTTGTCAACTAATCTGTAGTTTTCCACCAAAATAGACGCTTGGTGGATTAATGCTGAAAGCAAAGAAATAAATATTAATAAATATTTGTAAATACAAATGTTAGTATTGTAATTTTGCTATTGTATTGTGCAAATTTTTTTTTATTATTATTCGATTTTATTATCATCATAATTGACATTATTTTGTGAACACAAATAAAGATACTATAAATTTATTTTTTACTTTTTGATCATTGAACGAAAATTGTTCTTTTAAAGAGTAACCACTTGAATACCCTGAAGAGTGAATATACCCTTAAAAGTAACTATTTCTATTGTAAGCAGAATGTGTGTCTATGCAACATTATGAGATGTTCAAATCACAATCACAATATATGAAAAAAATAATTATCATATGGGTTTTTGGCCAAATCGTGCAGCACTAACATGCAGTTTGACATTAATTTCTTTCTTTCTGTCAGGCTGGCTACATGAGTTGGGCAGGCGTTTGGACAAGCCCTATTTGAACAGTACAGTTGGTGGTCCTTCGGTTCGCAGTGCCTACATCGCCTCTCTGTACTTCACCTTAAGCAGTTTGACCAGTGTGGGTTTCGGCAACGTTTGTGCCAACACTGATGCTGAGAAGATTTTCTCTGTTTGTACTATGCTCATTGGGGGTAAGCAATATCTTCCACAGTATTCTAGACAATTTATGTCATTAAATTAGCTTTCTGGAATACCCAATTCTCATTTTGTTTCGTGCATTCATTAATTCTCAGCATTTGTCACAGTTTTATAGTATTTAATAAGTGCTTACACATGATTTCTATAAATATGTCCTAAATAATATGTCCTATAAATCTACAGACAAAACCTCAAAACACACACACACAAAATGCAAAATGTCACACATCGCTTGCAACACTTCATTAAACTCTATTTTACAGTTTTCCCCAATTGCTAACATGTGTTTGCTGAATTTCTGGCCCATTTTTTCTTCACCAAAATGATGCAAACACATGTCATGTGAAAATATCTGTCTACCAACCAACAACACACTGATGTGCTCAACAAAGAACCCTACAATAAATATCCCATCAGTAGGTTTATGCTGTTTTCATTGTCAGTGTTACACTGTAGCCAGTTGTAAAAAACGGCTATGCTATGTAATGTAGAGGGTAAGGTGATGGGAAATGCCACCCTTAAGAACAGTGTGCATTTAGTTTTAAATTGTAAAACTATTTACAGTCACTAGGACACGTCTCAATACTTTTCAGAACTTTTCACACAGTGAGCACAATAGCAGCCTGTATGGGCTAAACTGTGTATCATTTATAATTGTTTTGGCACAAAATGCATTCAATGACTGCTTCTTTCTAATTACATGAATTTTTTTCTCTCTCAGAAACAAACAATGCCAAAACTCGATATACCAACAAGCCAGCTTGCACATTTACTTACTCTTTACAAAACTGTTCAAAACTTAAGTTCATAACCTAGCATAATACAAAAATGAATGACAGAATTTGCTGCATTTCTACAGTAATACAGTATTGAAATATATTCTGAATAAAAAAAATACTATCAAAGCAATTTGATATAGTTGAGCACCTACACAAGTGGTAGTAATCTATACAAGAGCAAACATTGTATAATTTTTACGAAAGCAAACATATAATGCTACCTGTTGTTAGTGCTTTTAAAGTCATGTTTTATGAGTGAATAATGAGCTAATTTGAGACATGTATAAAGTGTTTTGGTAGTTTTAGTGCATTTTGAATGTACAGTGGTGGCCAAAATTAGTAGAACACTAATATTTTCACCAGCTAAAAAATGGTTTTAAGTCAGTTATTTCTAACTTTTGCTGTAGTGAGTCAGTAGGAAATATCAGTTTACATTTCCAAACATTCATTTTGCCATTAATTGTAATAATCCAGTGAGATTTTTGTTTGCACAAGGAGTCTGACAATAGCCAGTGCTCCACACAGAGATCTGATCTCATCATCATCATCCAGTCTGTCTGGAATGACATGAAGAAACAGAACAAACTGAGACAGACTAAATCCAGAAGAACTGTGGCAACGTCTCTAAAATGCTTCAAGAAACCTACCTGCAAAGCGACCTGAAAAACTATGCGCAAGTGCACCTAGGGCAAAAGCTGCATTAAGTTAATAGAAGTTAATTAATAAAGAAATTCTATTTATGACATTATTTTTGACAGCTTACTCATTTTACAGAAGTTTTACACAAGTGCCTAAAACTTTTAACAGTACTGTAGCTTTGCAGGTAGGTTTCCTGAAGCATCTTGGAGACGTTGCCACAGTTCTAGTCTGTCTCAGTTTGTTCTGTTTCTTCATGTCAATCTAACTAATCAATGAAAGTTGGTTAGGAGAACTGTGTGAAGAGTTTTGAAAAAAAAAAAGACTTAAGTATTGAGAAATGTGTCCTAGCAATTGTAAAAACTCTAATGTTTCCATAAATTTCTCATTGACAAAAAGACAAAACGTGTTTTTGATATTTAACATAATGCAGACACAAAATATATCAATTAACTTTTTGTTTTTATTGACCAAATCTCACATATGTTGATATTTAGATGAAATGACAAAATTAAGAAGAGCATAGCCATTCATTAAATGTGCTGAGATATTTTTTTTGCCATCTCGATCAAGAGCAAAAATGAAGGTGAAAAAATTACCTCATATTACCTATACCAACTCAAATATACTGCAAATAAATAAACACACACACATGCAATACAGTGCAACAAAAATTTGTAAATTTGTCATTTTCAAATGTATTCCTAAAAATTAATGCTTAATGCGTTTTCCCAATTGTTTGTTCACCATTTTGCTGAAGTTTTGGCCCGTTGTCCCAAAAACCAAGCACTTTTACAGAAAAACGCCTCAGGTTACGTATGTAACCCTAGTTCCTCGAGGGAACTCGAGCTGCGTCGAAAAACGCTAGGGGAACGCCCTTCAGCGTGACGGGCTCTGAATCTCGTGTGTAATCAGACCAATAGATGGGCGAGACGTCACGGCGGGTGACGTAATGACCAGGAGGCTATAAAAGCACGTGCGGTGAGACCAGCGCCAGCTCCCAGGAATGAAGCAAGCGCTGGCAGGGACGCCGGAAGTATGGCACCGAGACGCAGCGTCTCGTTCCCTCGAGGAACTAGGGTTACATACGTAACC
>NW_015653519.1:243528-256775 GCF_001515625.1 Sinocyclocheilus rhinocerous | reverse complement strand
ACTGACACACACACAGAGCGCTTGCTGAATGACAAAAAGCTGGCGCTGGTCTCACCGCACGTGCTTTTATAGCCTCCTGGTCATCACGCCCCCCGCCGTGACGTCTCGCCCATCTATTGGTCTGATTACACACGAGATTCAGAGCCCGTCACGCTGAAGGGCGTTCCCCTAGCGTTTTTCGACGCAGCTCGAGTTCCTGAAGAGGAACAACTATTTTATAAGGTGGTGATTTCATATGAATTTGTATGATTTCTATAAATATTTATAAAATGTTATATTTATAAAATTTACATATATTAACATTGTCTTCTATGATGTGCAACACAAACATCTCAGTTAATGTCTCAGAAAAAGTAAGTTAGAGTTTCCCCACGACCTGAACACATTTAACAACAAATAATTCTCACCATATGAACAAATCACTCGCCCATGAGTCAGAACCTCAGAATTTTTAATAACAGCCACGAACAGGTTCACAGACTTTTTTCATAGTTCTGTACATGTTTAACACTTCACATTTAATATTAGACTGTTCATTGCCTTTATTGCTATTTTGTTAGATTGTGAATCAGATTGGTTGTTTCTCTGACACAGCTCTCATGCACGCTGTGGTGTTTGGGAATGTAACTGCCATCATCCAGCGCATGTACTCACGTCGCTCACTATATCACACGCGTATGAAAGATCTGAAGGACTTCATTCGTGTTCACCGGCTGCCACAGCAGCTGAAACAACGCATGCTGGAATATTTCCAGACCACCTGGTCTGTGAATAATGGCATTGATGTCAATGAGGTGAGAAAGTGCTTGGCATTAACAAGTGTTTTTTTTTCTTATTAATTTACATTTTATGTAAAAATTATTTCAGTCTGTGCAGGGATATCGGTAACACTTATTAATAATATGTATACACTAATATACTTACAAATCATTTAAAAACTATTGGTTTGTAGTTAATTCATAGTTTATAAACTGTAGTTAATACATTAATAGACTCATACAAATAGTGTTCTTCATTGTCACTGTAATTAACACAATGAATATTGTTTAATTAGCTCATATGTAAATAGTTAGATAATGCTTATTAACCATAAATAGTTCTCACAACATATGAATGCAATTAATGTTCAATAAAGGTTGGTTTAAAGCACTTAATTAATAACATTTCCCCATTTTCCTTGACCTAATCTAAAGTGAGAACTATTCAAACCTTATTACTAATTAACAATTCCAAATGACCTAAAGAAAAATGTCATGTTATCTATTAGATTTTACATTTTGGATAATATAATCTAAGTAACTTTCTTATTACTTTTAGATTAGTTTTGACCTACCTCACTAATAATATAATTGTTTACAGAGCAGGATAAATTACTTACAAATTGTAGTCCGTTGATGATACCAGATTACATAATAAAAACTGTAGTTAGTAACATAATCTAGGTTACTCGTTTTAGATCATGTATTCCGACTACGTTTTAGATTACTTTTTTAATCAAACTTGTTTTATACTTACCATTAAACGTGCCATATTGATATAAAAAAGCAAAGGGAAAGAAAATATATTCCTTGAAATATTTTTTTCTTTCGTTTCTGTCTGTCTTTGTGAATATAATCAAAGCTGAGTGGTATGACACACAGTAGCATTTTTAGAAAGGAAAGTTTAAAAGAGGGAAAAGATGAATTAGGGAGAACCAGTAAATTATGAATAATAATAATAATAATCCATAAAGAAAGTAAACTGATTATGAGCATTTTATAATGTAATATACTCTAATTACAAATACTTCATTTTTGGAATCTGATTGCATAGTTCAAATTACATGTAATCAATTACTACCCAGCACTGATCGTTTAGTACCATATTGATAAAAATACAAAGAGAAATAAAAAATATTCCATTCTTTGTCAATAACATGAAGTGTATTAACATTACATTACATCCCAAACTGGGGTATGCAAGAGCACTGCAGGGGGGTTGAGAATTGATGAAAAGTTAATAATTAATTAAAAATCTTAAAAATGTCAAATTAAAAAAATCTAATAAAACCAAATATAAAATTTACTAAAAAGACGAAATATTTTATTTGTTTACCTGCATGTCCCGTGTGACCATTAATCAACAACTGAGAACTATAAGCGTGCAAATATGTGGTTAAATTGAAATATTAAGTAAAATCTCAGGGGGTGCCTCAAATTAAAAAAACATTTTTTAATGGTCTAATTAATTGAGTGGGGCTTTTGTCCCCAAACTCAGAAGCCCAGTGATGTGGATGAAAGTCTGGGCCCTGTCAGGGTAAATGATGAGAGGTTCAATCGCAAATGCAGATAATACAGTTTATTAGGCAGACAGGAGTACACACACAGAGAAGTCAGGTGGAAGGAATCCTGGATGCAAAGAATGGTCAGTTCCTCGGTAGCGCAGAGCTGCAAGGGGTAAAAGGTAATCCATCTCCGAATATGAGAGAGCTGAAGTCCGACTAGTCCACAGCAAACAGGTTCAGTGACAACTGCAAGGAACGGATGAACAACAGGACATCCAGAATACTGCATGAGACAGAAACACACACATGAGTAACCAAACGATCTGACAAAGACAAGACAAACACAGAGAGCTTAAGCAGGAGCGCTGACAAGCCACAGCTGAAGCTGATAACTCATCAGCGGCAGTAAACAAAATGACCAGAAGAGGCCAGGGAATACTGTGAACTGTGACAGGCCCTCCATCAGTCACAGACTCAAATATGTTTGCATTATGGGAGTGTTTTTAGAATTATGAACAGACAATTAAAGATGCTTAAAGCTGGTCCATGTATATGTCAGACCAGTTTTATTTCTGAGTCACATAAACTAACATATGGTAAACAGCATGCAATTCCATCACATCACACTACTGGCACACAATGGTACCACTATCTGAAGATGTAAATATCCTTAAAGCTGTGAGCATGACAGATACCCATGTTTGGTGAAGCTCAGTCCACTGTCAGGCAGATGTTGCAGGCAGAACCCAGGTCAGGACTGTAGCAGGACAAGAGAGGTTAGATTCCTTGAGATTTCTTTTAATTAGATTATGCCAGCACACAGAATAGCCAACTATAACAGCATGGTGTGCTGATATGGCAGCTACACAGTTTAGGCATTGATGGGGTGAAGAGAGCATCCATCCACTGTTGAAATGTAAACAATGTATTTCACATTATAGAGCCATCTAGATAAACCACCTCTTTACCAACTAAGATAACCCATGTGATCCTGGGATGCTCCGCTAAGTGACAAAATGTAGGCTCCACAGCTCTGACTGAGGATGTCAAGGTTCCTCTTCAGCAGTTATTCTCCCCAGCTGAGTATCTTTAGATTCACAGACACAAACCAGTCCTCAGGATGAGCATGCGATAGGATTTGTTTATGGGAGACTGCCTCCTACTTAAGCTGCCTCCTACTTTGGCGGTGAAATTTTCATTGACTGTCATTGAGATGAGCCGAAATACCTGGAAAATACTTCCACAGTGACACTATGCAATCCACTCATGCTATTTACACAGCATTGCAGATAGGGTCAGGTCAAGATGTCGATCTAGGAACAAGTAATAAACAGCCAATACATTAGTAATATGCATGCTAATAAGACACTAGTTAATAGTGAGAAAAAAAGTGTTGTCCGTTTTTTAATTGTCTAATTGCCTGGACCTTCAAATATTTCAAATCAACGTCTAATATACTTTCAAAAGCCAAAAACAAAGTTTTTAGGATTTTTTTTATTTATTTCATTGTTCATTTAAAAAAATAGTAAAGAAGGTTTTGTTGTTTTTTTCTGCAGCTTTTACATGATTTTCCTGATGAGTTGCGTGCCGATATAGCCATGCACTTAAACAAAGACATCCTGCAACTGCCTGTGTTTGATGGTGCTAGTAGGGGTTGCCTGCGCTCTCTATCCCTCCATATCAAAACCACTTTCTGTACGCCGGGGGAATATCTCATCAGACAGGGGGACGCGTTGCAGGCCAACTACTTTGTCTGTTCTGGGTCACTGGAGGTTCTAAAGGACAACATGGTCTTGGCTATTCTGGGTTTGTAACATTTCTTTGTTGCTTTTCTAGCTTTTGACTTGTTTTTTGGACAATATATATTGATTTTCTGAACGCTACATGTTGGTGCACTATATGTTGATGGAATGTTTCAGGTGTATAGCTGTTAATTACCACAGCAACAACTTTTGACTTTTCTCTAGTTAAAATAAAATTACGTTTTCAATAACACACTTAGGAGCAATTGTGCCAGACACGTTAAAAGCACAAACATGAAGTTCATATGAATTATTTTTTATTTCTAAAAATGTGTGTTGTCACAGCCATATCACCCTGCAACCCAAGACTGGTTGCCCACTGAAGCTAAGCAGGGTTGAGCCTGGTCAGTACCTGGATGGGAGACCTCCTGGGAAAACTAGGTTGCTGTTGGAAGAGGTGTTAGTGAGGCCAGCAGGGGTCACCCTGCTCACCCTGTGGTCTGTGTGGGTCCTAATGTTCTAGTAGTGGGATTACTGGTCTATGTGGTCCCTAGTACAACTACAGTATTATACACTGGAAAACAGATTTAAATATTAGATTGATATGAAAATGGATTGTAATAGATGAAAATTGATTTTATTCAGTGTTGATGTCATTACAGGAAAAGGAGATCTGATTGGCTCAGACCTGCCAGGCCAGAATCATGTGATCAAGACGAATGCAGATGTGAAGGCACTGACATATTGTGACCTGCAGTACATCAGTATGAAAGGTTTAAGTGATGTTCTTGAACTATATCCCGAGTATGCCAGCATCTTCACTATTGACATCCACCAAAACCTCACATACAATCTGAGAGAGGGCAGTGAGACTGAGGTAAGGCTACAATCAATCAATCTCAACATACATACTTACTTACATAGTAAACTAAGCAATTCATTATCACTATCAAAGCTGTCACATCAAGATTAGCTTGTTCACTTCCCTATTCAATCCTCTATAGAAATAATGGTAAAGAAATTTGGCTTGCTGTGCTTGTATGAGGGGCTTGGGCCCAAGACTCGGCTAAGGCCCTGAGCTACCAGCACACTCTCCTCGAACTACAGATTAAAAATATTTAGATAAGTTAAATTAGAAAATGTAGGTGAAATATAGGAAAAGCTGTCTGCAACCTATCCACAAGCTCTATTCTTTAAAACAATGGTAACCAGAGAACTTAAACAGAGATACAAACATAACTGACCTGACTCTTTCATTTGAACTGTGGGAGTTACTTTACTACAGTTGCCTTCTTGGGCGTTCCAATTTTTCACATTCATTGTAATGTGACCCATCCCCTGGTGTCATTTCTTTCTCCTTGTAGCAGAACTACCCAGACTCCAGTGCATCAACTCAGAATAAGCGTCCATCCATTGTAGAAAAGGCTGATGATCCAGACAAGTACTTCCACGTCCCACCTGTTTCCAATGCATGCCGAAACCTTCTTCTGCCCAATCTAGGCAGCCCAGTACGACGTACATCACTAGGGAATCTTTTAGGAGAGGAGTTACTGCAATTTAACACCCTACGACATTGTCGTTCACCTGTAAGGGGTTGGAGCCCAAACCCCTCCCCCAAACATCAGACCAAAGTACAGAAACAAACCCTCCCACCCACATCTACACCCAAACCCACGCATAGGACACAGACAGATTCTGGAGGTACAGGACGCAAACCCGCCAAACTGCTCATCCCCACTCTCAACTGCTTTGGACCACCAGATCTTAGTCCAAGGTAACAGACATTCTTAAGAAACTAAATAAATATATTATTAATACATCATCTTAAAGACCACTTTAAATAGTTTGATTTATCACATTTCTCTTTCCTGTGTTAAAGTCTTTTCTATTGAAAAGGATGCAACATTTTGACGTTTATGCCACAGATTAAAAAAAAAACATGATTTGCTACTGTGAAGGGTGGTCTCAAGGCCACGACACACCAATTAAACATCAAAGAACTAGCGTCTATGAAAGCTAATGGTGTTGTTGACTTGCATTGTCTGCATGTGGACCAAAAAAGGTGCCCTTGTCTTGAACACACTGCAAAGAATGCACATTCCTCACCTGAGTGAGAGAAAATAACTGTTTATACTAGCTGGTGACAGTGGTCTATATTTGTCATTCAAAACTGGTATTGTAGATATACAAACCGTAAACAAAGCAGCACTTGCTTACTATTTTAAATATGAATCATGTTGATCAGTTGGTCTTCACTTTCTTCGTTTCATATGGCCATGTCATTTGAGAATATTTATGTCAGCTAAAATTAGAATAGCCTTCAACTGTGGGCCCTTTTGACTTTGTCGCCGTTTGCTCGCTTTCGCTTTTCTTCTCATGCACTGGTTTGCTAAGCTGAACAGTCAATCAGAGGGTTTGAATTCAACATGCTCAATTGTCCAAAAAGCCTCTGACAGGATCCAACTAGTGCAGACGGTGTGTGGAACACACCGCAATATCTGAGCTGACAGATACTCAGTGACTGTTTGACAGTTGACCACCAGCTTGGTGTGTCACAGCCTTTAGACCTACTTATTAAGATCAGAGATGCCTACCCCTGTATAAAGTATGAGACAATATTAATTCATGTTGAGTACTTTAAAAGAGCATTAGAGTTTTTTTTGTGTGATTAATATTTGTGAGTAACAGACTCTGTATCTGACTTAATGGCTTTTTATAGAGTTGTAGATGGAATTGAGGACAACGGACATGTGTTTTGTTTTAATGTGGAGGACACCACTGCCAAAACTAGTACAGTGACATCACTGGATAGTAAGACACTGAACGGTAATGATATTTTATTCTTAGTATCTAAGTCACATACTGTAAACTGTATAGATCAGTTGGGTCATTGCACCTTTGTTTTAATGCAGGGTCTGATCAGGTGAATGCATCACTGCTTCTGGAGACAAAAGAAGTGAGAGAGACCATTGTTCAACTTAACAAGAAGGTACAGAGACAATCTCATTTCTAAAAACAGACATTAAATCCTTCTAAAATGTTCCTACTTACTGTACAAGCTCAGAAATGAAACAAAGGAGACAAATTAAATTTGCAACTGATGGTTTATTTGCATTTTATGATTCTAATGTTTATATATACACTTAAATGCAAGATTTTAATACAACTCATTCCAGATGGGCAACCTGAAACAGGAAGTGTCAACGCTGACTAAGGATCTGCATCACATAATGCACCTCCTGAAAGCACAAATAGCAGTTCATCATTACACAGAACCTTTGTCCTCCTGTCCCCATGGAGTCCACATGATGTCCAGTTCTTCTGTCAGTATGTCTCCGGCCTACATCTTGGGTTCCAGCATCCACATGCACCACAAAGACCATGTTGTCCCTGAGGGTCTCCTGGGGTCCACATCTTGGAGTCACGGCAGACCTGGTGGTATGGCTGCAAACTCCCTGTAGCTTTTGTTTTTTCATTGATGAAACGATCTGTTTTTCTGTATACAAGTTGGCATCATTTGATTAAAATTTTTCTCTGGTATGTACAGGTGGATCTGGTTTCGCTCAGCACACTGAGAAACAGGGACACTTTCACCAGCATGAGCCCAATCAACACTCTCCTGTCACAGCAAATGAGCCCTGTTCCCATGATTGGAGTTCCATCTACACCTCAGTTCCCTCCAATATCAGCCACCATCACTTCTCTACTGGCTCCTCTCTCCTTAGCATCAGCCCAGGAACCCTGGGGCCAACACCTGGAGAGAGCCCCCGAGCAGAGGGCTTATCACTGGGCATTTGTGCTGGAGATGGAGCCCATGCCAGTATCAGCCAGTCACACCCTGTTTTGCATACATTGTTTCCTCAAAATTTGGACAGTTCGTCTTTTTCTTGCAAGGTCACGCCAAGCTCTTATTCACACCTACACCTTTCCACAGAACCAGTGTTTCCCTACTCCACTCCAACTGTGGATGAAGAGCACAGGACTCCAGAGGTGGCCCTCACTCAGAATGTGGTACCTTCCACTTTCGTACAAGAGAAATATCCACCCTCTCCAAAGGAATCAGGCGTAGTTCACTCTTCCCTTGAGGAGTCACCTGAAGTAGAGCACACCAGTCGGGAGTGCCTACTGGGTAATCAAAGGCTGGGCCAAGATAGTGAAACATCAGAGAGCAGGTCTAGCGGGTCCAGTGTAGGACTTTGTAGCCAATCCGAGAGCTCAGAGACCACATGGTGCCTGGATCTGATGGACTGACAATGAGGAAAGACTATAATCAAGATATCTACAACAAAAATTTTAGTTTGAATTTTAACACCATTTTCCTTTCATTATGAATTTCATACGTTCATGAGTAAGAGAAAAGGCTGCTCAGCAGTTAATCATCTGGACCATCACCGAACCCATTTTCCACCAGCAGTGTGTCTTTGTTGGTGGCAGAGCCAGTGCCTGATCTGGAACCTTTTTCTGTTCCACCACAGTAAATGGCAGTAATGGTGTGGAAGAACTGGCACCACACCAAATTCTAAAACCTGCTAGTCTTAAACAAGAAATCACAAAATGTTAGAGGCAAGGGCCTGGATGTGCTTACCAAGTAAGTTTTTTTTTAAACTAGAATATCTCTCACACACACACACACAACACATCAGTAAAGCTATTATCACTTTGTATATATTTACTGTACTTTTCTGGCACATACACCATATTTGCTGTACACACAACAAACTGCTTTCCTCTTTTTTTTGTTAAAGAGATAATTCACTCAAACGTGAACATTGTGTCATTTACTCATCCTCTTGTTTTTCTGAACTCATACGTCTTTTGTTCATCTGCATAACAAAGTTGAAGATATTTGTAATATTCTCTCATCATTTTTGTCAATTCATTAAAAGTTAAAGCAGTAACAACTTTCAAGCTTCAAAAAAGTTCAGAAAGACACTAAACTTATGACCTGTCAAGCTTACGTCGAGAGCACGGACACGAAAATAATACAATATAGACTTTTAAAAGGATCTCCAGACAATGAAGGTTAATCCAAGACAAAAGGGCACACAAGCATTCACAACAATAATAACTGGCAAACAACCGGAGAGATCTTAAATAAGGCAGTAAATGAGGGACATACAGGTGCTGAGGATTAACTGATAATTGACTAATGAACTAATGCACTAATGACAACAGGAACAGAACCAAATATGGGCAAATAGGAACCTAAACCAGGGGGGTGTTCCAGAAAACAGGTTATGTGACATACCCGGGTATGTTTGAGGATAAGCGAGTGGATAACCTCAGCTTTCGGTTCCAAAAATGGAGGTAACTTTCAGGGTACGTAAGTAACCATACCAACTTGCTCTCTGAAGATAATCAGAGATTGTCGTACTATAGGGAGATGAGAGGGTCCGTATTACTTACTATTGGAGAAAGCGTAACGGCTAACTTGGATCACGTGTCCCTTAATAACCAATCACATTACAGCCTTAACGTCATTGAATTTCAGTCAGAGTTGTGCAACACTTAATCGCCATTTACGGATCCCATAGGAATAAATGAGAAGTGCCGTAAACTGAATCCCACCCAGTCAGTGACTTCTCTTATAAAACAGCATTTTTTTCATGGTAAACTCTAAAAATAGTTCAATCCAAAAGTATTGTTTAGTGTAAAACATGTTGAAGATTAGCAGATAGGCTGTCGATTCATTAAATGATAAGCTGTTACCTCTAAAAAGCTGTTTGTTCAGTGTAGTGAAGCCTCTCCTCTATTGACATCCATTTAAAAAAAACGGCCTCTGGTCTTCCTGCCGAATTCCAACAGGCACAACCTCATTCTACTTAAAGGTGCACTAAGCGATTTTTGCCAAATGATGTTGATATTTGAAAGCACCAAAACAAACACGCCCATACCCCAACAGGACCTCACCCCTATTTTGATATCTCCGCCCCACACGTACGTACACAACCATGGCAACAACGATCGCGGAAACAAGCGATGACACACAAGCATATTCAAACAAAAGCCAACACAGATAAGTTGTGTGAAACAATGCAAAATCAACGTTACTCACCTATCAAAAAGAAATAACTCAACCGCGGCATTCGATTTGAGCCCTTCCCACTCCTTGAGTTCTCTCCACTGCTGGAAAGCTGCTACGATATTTACGTGGGTCCTACCTCTTGTCTGATCGTAACCCTTCTTTTTAATATTTTTTCCTTCGATATTTTCCTCTTTTTTATCTTCCAGTTCTCTCTATCTATAGTCGATCTGCTAATATCCGTCCTGTACATTCAAATTGAGCGCTCTCTTCTTGCTATCATTACAAGACACGCCCCAATACTGCTGATTGGCTGCAAGTGTGTTTTGGGACTCGGTCAAAAGCATTTTTCAAAAATTGCTTAGTGCACCTTTAATGAAGTACTGGTTTGGTGATCACCTGAGGAAAAGTATAAAAACCACTACTGTGGTCATCACGGTTCTCTTGCAATAGGACCTGCTGGATGGCAAAAACAGTGCTAGTAGTACTTCAAAAGTAATTGGAATCTGATAATAACTATTGACCATGCCAAAAGAGTTGAAAGAGTTTTGAGTGAGGAAAAGAAGGGTTCAATTCTGGCTTTACGGGATACAGTGAGCGTCAGGTTGCATCCATCCTTAACATTTCAAAGACAGTGGTTCATAAGAACAAGGTCAATCTGCTGACATTGGGGACAACAAAGCTACAGACCGGCAGAGGGTGAAAACGACTCTCCACTGACCAGGATGACCGTCAATTCATTCGAATGTTACTCAAGTAGGATGACATCAAGTGAAAGAATGGAAACCGGCAGCTGGGGTGAAGTGCACGGCAAAACGGTTTGAAACAGGCTCCTAGGGCAGGGCTGAAGTCATGCATAGCTAGAAAAAAGCCCTTCATCAATGAGAAGCAAACAAGAGCCCAGCTGAGGTTTGCAAAAACCATAAAGATTGGACCTTCTCTTACGAGTCCAATTTTCAGCTTTCCCTGTTGAAAAAATCAGCATATGCTGGTTAGGTATGTTTTGAAGCATGGCTGCTGGTTTGAGCTGGTTTAAGGCTGGTTTTAAGATGGTTCTTAGCTGGTCATGTGCTGGTCCTAAGCAACTAGCTCCTGCTCAGGACCAGCACATGACCAGCTAAGGACCAGCTTATACCAGCTATAGAATAAAAGATATTCATTACTCAAACACATACGTATAAATAGTAAAACCAGAGAAACTGATAATTTTGCAGTGGTCTCTTTAAATTTTCCAGAGCTATAAAGCAAATATAGTAAACAGAAGCTCAAATGTGTGTCCAATTCAACAACCTTTTTGGTAACACTTCACAATAACGTTCCATTAGTTGACCTCCGTTATTGCATTAACCAACAATGAGCAAAACATTTTTTGCATGATGTATTCATCTTTGTTAACATTAGTTAATAAAAATACAATTCGTTATAAGTCCATGTTAGCTCAAGTCCATTAAATAGCATTAACAGGTATAATCCTGCTCAGTCCTCACTGCAGGACACTAAAAACTGTTTTTATCCACCTTACTTTGCAACATGGAAGTAAGATGTTTTCTTGGTAAAAGACTTCCAGTTCATTAGCTAGTTCATTTAACAGGTAAAATAACTGGAAGCGAATGACACCGGAAGCCTTGCTCATTTATGTTGCAAATGTCCGCACACGCTCTTACGTTAAAAATAAAGTGGATAAAGAAATGGTTCTTGAAAAATTGTCTGCTGGAAGTTCAATAAGAAGTTCTAATTTCAGTTATATGGACCATCATCTTGCGTTGCAATGCTACAGTATACTGTATATAAAAATGTCAGCTCATTATCCATTAGATCATCAACTGGTAAAAATTTAAACTAATTTTGAAACTGCTTTATCTTTTCAGAAACTTGGTTCCTGGTATTCCATCTCATTCTCAAAAACTGTAAAACTATGCAAAGCTACATATGAATTACGTCATCAAATGGAGAGCATCTTCACTAAAAAGGAGAAAAAACTGGTGACTATTGTCTGTGTTCAGTACAGTAAACATGTTAATTTTCTATTGTGGACATAAGTTGTAGAATTCACAGACTTCTATTTCAAAAATCACTTTCACTGAACTTTTTAGTCTTCTGTATGTCTATAAGTTCCTGACATGCATAGTGGATTATTATTTTTCCTACAGAAAATGTACTCTGAAATGTTGAATGAATAGTTTAAACTACTCAGATATCTAGGACACAGCGTGTACGTACAGTACTTTATCATTTCACTTTACCTATCAGAGCTTGACTGTTTACTCAAATGGGACATATCAAGGAAAAGCAGGCAAATGTACTTATGGAATAACAATTTTACTGTAGAGTTAGATTATATTGAAAAATTAATTGTATTATATCCAAAATGTACTACAGTTAACAGTTTTTGCAGTAGACTGTTCTGACATACCTCTATAAACTATGCCCATGATAGACTCTCCTCATTTTTAATATTTCTTATTTTAATTGTTTTCAATTAGATTACCTCATTGCAATCAATGCATTATTTGATGACAATGTAGTACTGGAAGCAATGTTACCATAAAATTAAAAGCCCAGAATGCATCCATAAAAGGATTATTCTGTTACTTTCAGAACAGATAAAATGACAGACACTTTAATACATATATGCACAGTTGACAGAATACTGCATGAAAAAAGCTTATTGAAACAGTAATGCATTTCAAATATACCGAGTATTGCTGTCATTGCTGAATCTGGGAATGTTGCATGTTGCATTAAAAGCTGCTGCCAGAAATCCAGTAGTACTCTATTGCACTAAGTAACTGAATTTAATACTTGAATTAATGAGACTCAGGGTTTATTTTCATTTGCACAATGTGTGACCACTTAAATCAATGATAAGGAGCTATTTAATTTAATTCTACATTATATGCAACATGGGCCTGCACACATATGAATTAATATAGACTTTCATGTGGACACTTGTATGTGGTTATAGTGTATATAATGAATAAAGGTGTAATAAATGTTCACAAATGAACTTGAGTGGTCATGAAAGTAGCATTGCAGCAGACTGGACAAACATTATTACACACTTATGTATTGTTTTATACTTTTAAAAACTATGACACTGAATACAGAAGATTGTAATTATTCTGTAGAGGGCTGTTTATGCTTTTATTGATTATCAATCAAAACTCTTTGCCAGACTTTTTAATTGCACTCATTTACATTCATTAACCTTGAATCTTAT
>NW_015653519.1:220180-243447 GCF_001515625.1 Sinocyclocheilus rhinocerous | reverse complement strand
ATCCCCCCCCCCCCCCCTCTCCCTCTCCCTCATTTTACCACTTTTTGCATGGTAACTATTATTCCAATTGTAAATTTGCTTTGTTTATATGCATGCAATTATATTTAATTATGAGGGTTTCAATAAAACACTTTTTCCCTTAGTGTGTTCTTAGTATATTTGTCTCCACTTCATTACATATAAGTTGTCTTGGGCAGGTTCACAATTATTTTTATAATCACCTTATTCGTGAACTTGGTGCCAACGTGATTGGCTGATGTTATAAGAGATAGCCACAGAATGGCCCACTCTGGTGTGGAATGAATGATTGATTAATTGATTAAATTTCATAGTCTACAATTCGCAGTTTGAACAGTGTTTTTAAGGTTTTAACCATGTATTATTGACTTTTAAACAACCTCCAGATTAACCTAAGCACTGTGCTGAATGCATAGAATCCAAACATGATTCTGAAATGTTAAAGGGATCATATGATGTTCCTAAAAAGAACATTATTTGGTGTATTTGGTGTAAAACAAAGTAGTTTCGCTTTCACAACGAAACACACAGCGCCTTCATGACATGGCGGTGGTGGCAACAACAATACTACAGCGAGAATCAAAGTTACGCCTTCTTTCTTTGCGTGCACATTTGGGCGGTGTTATGCAAATCTTCGCACATCGTGACGTAGACATGTGGGGTGTGTTAGAACGAGCCGTTTTAGGTAGGCGTGGCTGACTCTTAACTTTTATAAAGAATATCTCTTTGGATTTGAGACTTTAGTCTTTGCAACTTTACAGATCTTATTTATGCACCAAGAGCTTGTAACACTCCAAAGAGAAAGGAAAAATTGAAATCGCATCATATGACCCCTTTAAACGTTCACTGCACTCATTAAGCCTTTACAGATATTTGAATAGATAGTGTACATATGCTAAGATGTCCTTTTTGTGGCTGTTCACCTGGGTCAGCCACATGGCCAGACAAGATAGGTACTTGTTTTCCTTGGGACTCCTAAGGAATTTCATTCTTTTGTTCACACTTCACAAATAAAGACGAACAAAGCAGTTCCTGTGATCAGGGTCATTATGCAAAATACCCACTCACACTTTTTTCATTGTGTGAAAAAGTTGCTATGTTCTCTGTTTGCTGCCCACTATATGATGTTCAGTCATTTCTTGGACAATCAAGATGGTATCACCAATTCATGTCTCTTTTTTTTCGGGAATGGACCATTCCATTAAATGCTCTCAAAAAGAAGGACATTTGTTGGGGATGGAAAGAGGAATGGCAACATGTTTTTGAGAAATTAAAGGTCTCATGCCACCAGCCTTCAGTAAACTCTTCAAAATTCAAATGGATGCAAGCAAAATCAATTTGGATACTGTGTTAACACGAATGTCAGACAAATGACAACACATGATTGCTTCCCCGTTAATTCAAAGAACTAAAACATCATACTCAGTGGGCCGTGGCTGAAAAATAATGACGGAAGTACCTGTACCTCAGTCCAACATCCCAACTGACGAGATGGGCTATCCTTCTCTGTGATTCCACAGTAAAGCAAAGGGCAATCCAATGCTGTTCCTAACTCACTCTCACATAGAATACATATAAGCTCAAGCTCAGAATGCTATCTACCAGGTACAAGGTGATAATAGAAATTTAGCCATCAGTTGGGAGGAAATCAGAAAAGTAGAAATGGCAAGTGCATCTATTAAAAACCTTATGCTAATGTTGTAGATTGGCCAGAGATACATGAGGTTTGGAAATACTGTAAATTGTCCCTAATCTGTCAAACATACAGGCCATGGATCTCCAAGGATATTTACAACCTACATATATCGGTGGTGGAGCCATGCCATGTTGGATACTGAACGTATCGGCACATTCCCAAAAAAGCCCAGGGTTGAATCAATGTCTTCTTGTCATTGTGAATTATTTCAGCAAGTGGGTTGAGCTGTTACCTATGCGGTCCACCAAAACACAACTGATTGCCAGCAGACTCACCAAGGAGGTCTTTACTCATTAGAAAACTATGGCATATCTTCAACAGAACACTGCAGTTCACATCAGACATTGCCAAGTCTGCCGTTTCTTATTTTGAAGAACAAGACTGTTCTACACACTCTATGTAAGTACCTTCATTTCTGTTTTATATAATAGTTGCATGCTGGCTTACAAAATGTGCCTTGTTTGATAGGATGTCACATTATTTTATATAAGACTAAGGTGTTTAAAACACGTGGAAGGTCATCACCACCCTCATTCACTGGTTTTGTCTGTGCTGAGACAGCTCATTCGAGTCCAAGCCCAGGCTGAGACCAGAAGAACTGGAACTGGACCAAATTAACTGGTCAAATTTATAGATTTCAGTTTTGGTTTGTTTCTCACACAACGTTATATGGCACTAGAAGACTTTTAATGCAGCTTTAACTATTAAAAGTAAATCTTTTGTATTCCATAGATACGTTTCATACTGCATTTTTAATTCAAAAGTAAGAAATTAATGTAATATTTCCATAGATATGTAATGTAATCAAATTTTGTGAAATACATTTTGTGATTCTAAGGTAGTAATAATAATAATTATTATAATAATTCAGTAATTTTTCTATTGGATTCTCAATCACAAGCCCTCAATTCCATTACAATCTGATGATGGACTGTCCTATTTCGTCTGAACAAACTATTCACATATAAACATTATAATATAATATAATATAATATAATATAATATAATATATAAACATATTAGCATAAACATAGCCTGAAAGTTACTCAGTCTTGGAAGTGAAAATTGAGGTTAGCGGCTTACTCTACAGTAACTTATCATGAATAAATTACTACCTACTTTTTTGAATATCCCAATGACAGAAACCTGGTGTGCTAAATAAGGGACACATCCAAAATATGCAGTATTGGGATCCTCCAGGGCTGCGTTTCCCAAAAGCATCGTAAGCTTAAGCACATCGTAGATCCATTGAAACCAATAGAGCTACGAACAACGTATGACTGCTGAAAATGAATACTGCCTTCTGCTGGCATTGCCTTGTGGACTGGACCAAGAGGATGTCCACAACCAGACCCATGCTCTTAAAACTGGTTTCATCACTTAGCTGCAAGCAAAACATGCAGCTGGAATTATCAATGTCCCGAACCCAGGCTCAAATCAGCCAGCCTGTTGTCCAGATTTTCCCTTCTTGCGAGTTTTCTGAAAGCCACTTGTCTCATCTTGCCTTCTCAACAGCATCTTCAGTATCTCTCTCCATCTTATGATTGTTATAGCTTCTGTATAAAAGGGAGATCACAGCTTCCCACACCAACATGCCAACACCAGCCTTTGGGACTTAACTGTTTTTTTTGTTGTGTGTACTCTGGAAAGCACCTCAATATTAGTCAAGTTTACTCCTTTTTGGCCATGTATTCACTGTTTTTTTTTGTTCTTTCACCAGCCTTTTAATCCATTGACTCATTGCCACATCCGTTTAACTGTGTATCACCTTAAAGTACACAGAGATAAATGGAGCTATTTACAACGCTCAATTCTCTGATAATTTTTTTTCTCTTCTTTTGGAGATTTGTATCTATGGCTTTAAAAACACTGAAAATCTTTGGGATTATTAGGGCATGGGGGTTAAGAAACTTTTTATTAAGATTTTTTTTTTCTGAAGAATAATCAGACCAATCATTGCACTGTGTTATGAAAATCAAAAAAAATGAAAAACAAGTTTGTACAAATTTGGTTATTGCAATTGTAATTTTACTTTACTACTTGGCCATGCTTCATTCAGCCATTTTTGTTGTAGAGACTAAAAATGTTATCTAGTCAAAGTAGTTCAATTGAATTCATTTGACACATTTTATAAAAATAATAAATAATAATGTAATATAAAGCAGCTACTGTTCAATCATAAGTAAACAAGTTACGTCCATGTTATTTGTAGAAATGGCTCTCAATATAGTCCTTGTTATCTCCGAAATGGACAAAATGTGGGAGCATTGTGAGTTGTACAGTTTACACTTGATGCCTCAATTGGAGATTGTATGTATACAATATGTATATTGTATGTATGATTGTATGCTTTGGGAAACGTAGCCCAGAGGTCCGTTCTTCGTACCTCGCTTAATTCATCTGAGATGATTTGAAAGATGCCAGATCTTCTAATTGTGATAACTGATCTCTGGCTAATTTGGTTCTTCAAACGAAATTGCGGATTTGATTAAAATATATGGATTAAGTTGTCTAAGATTAGACAAGATTAACCAATCCAAGATCAGGCGAAATAGTCAACAATCATATCCAACTGACTGAGTTAGCAACGTACGAAGAACGGACCCCAGGACCAGGATCAAGAAGAACCATCTCTCTAGCAGCACAAAGCAGATCTATAAACAAGTTTACCAAACAATCGTTGTGACTTTCATTGGTTGGACAAACAAATAGTCCCACCCTAAACTCATGGCATTGGTTGAGACAATGTTCCTGTGTTTGGCTGGTCTGAATGCTCAAACAGAAAAATGCTTTGAAAATGAGACAGAGCCACATTGTAACACTTTTCAAAGGAACCATCTATTATCTCTGCACATAAAACTAGGATAGCAGAAAATATTTTAGCATTGCCAAAAATGACGCTTCATTCATCTCTATTTGAAATGCTCATGAAAAAGCCCTCTGCAGTAGAAAGTCTGCAAACTCTCTCCTGCGTATCACACGCTGCATTTTGAAGGTGTTGGACGAAGTACTGGAGAAGGCCATCAAGCGATCTTTCAGTTCTTGGAAAGTTCCGTCACAAACGAGCTGAACTCTCATTGGTCCGATGCTGCCCTTCATCCTGAAGGATCGGTAGATATCAGAGTCAGTGGCAGTGGCAGTGATCTAACTGTTGGATTTAAAAAGCAATCTGGAATATAATGAGCAGTTAAAGAGAAGGGTCTCTTCAAAGTTCTTAAATGAACATTACAGACCTTGTATCTTTGTTCCTCTGAGAGGTTCCTCACACCCTTTAGCTCAACAAACACAAGATAATGCGGCTGAGCTATTCCAGATGCACTGCCTACAGCAAATACAAACAACAAATCAAATCCAACAATTAATGCATTTATTTGCCTTTCAGTATTACATAAAAGATCAACCTTAGGAAAGTTAAATTCACGTTCCAGATTCAATACATCTTAAATTATACTGATGTTTACACAGACAGACAGTCGTAATTCTATCACACTAGTCACACAATAAATTGTAATGACCCTGAAACATTCCTTTAAAATACAAAGGACTTCATAAAAGACAAACATGACCTAAAACGCCGCTCTCAACGCAGCAGTCTATTAGTTTGGCTCCTGGCCACTGTGTCACTGCCCTCTTAAGTGCCCCCAAAAACAGTGATTCAGACACTTTCTCACCACGCACGCTCAACATCTGCCCACGCCTGAACACACACGTCAAACAAACCATTGCACTGAAATGATGATTGATCAGTGCTTCGCAAAATCTCAGACAAGGTACCATCTTCAGTCAACTTTTCCAGAATTAGGCAAAAATAAATCTGTATGTATAAATTTGTAAGAAAGCGTAATGACTGTAGAAGCATTCATAATATATACTGCTGCAAGAGCAAACAGAATCATATTGCTCCAGTCAGAATTTAACACCAGCAAACATCATCAAGTTCATGCATTCCCTACCCATGATCTTAGCGTTGCTAATGCCACACTAATTGGACTACAAGAATGAAGCTACTGCAGAAAACGTCATATCCCTATTCACATTCATACTGCCAAATTTCTTTATATCTGACACATGAAGATATATTAAAAATGTAACAAGAAATTGTAATAAATAATAAAAATGTGTACCTACACTGTAAAATCCAATAGTTTACCTTACTTAGATTTAGTTAGTTATCTTTACTTAGTTGTTATACTTACTAGGTTTTATTAAGTTACAGCTACTTTCAAGGCAAATAAAACTATTTACTTACTGTTTTGAGTGACGCTTACTTATAGACTTTTCACTCATTTCCTCCATGTCTGCAGTTATCTTTCACTAGTTGCATTCACTCGTTTCCCAGTCATCATGAATGCTGAACTTTCAATACAACTGAAATATTTGAGAGAACATCAAATATCATAAATTGATGTTGATTTTCCTAAAAATTTTTTTTTTTTTTTAATGCACCATTATAGTGATTAGCGTTCCCTTTGGTTGGGTACTTTGAACTTGGTTTATGTTACTATAATTATTTTCCTGTTAATGCAGCAATGCATCATGAAGTCAGAGTTAATTGATTTCAAAGGAAGAAAAGTAATTAAATGATTGCTTTTAGAAAGTGACCTATATTATAATTAAAGCATTAATGTGTTTATTAATTAAGTTTCTTGAACTTGATTTTTCATAAATACCTTGAGATGATTTTGATTGTGTTTATATGATCCTTAAATAGTGTGGGGTAACATACTAAAGTCACACACAGACTTAAACATTCAGCACGTGAATCACAACAATGGTAAGAATTCAATTTCATTTATTTTCATTAATTGTAACAATAACCATTTTATTTGCTCTTTTTGTTGTGCTACTACTGACACAAGACAGCAAATAAAATTGGCAAATAAATTCAACAACTGTAAAACAAAGCAACTGTATAATTTATTCATACTGCAATGCACTCTGGGAGTCAGTGAGTAGCTATATTAAGTCATGAGTAAACCTAAATGAAAGGATCAAGTACCCCCTACAGTTCTTTTTTAGTTACTAGAACTCTCGTGTAAGTAAACTATACTAACTAAGCATTTGTCAGTACAACATACTATTCCTATTTCACTTTACTTAGTTTTTTCAAGGCAATCGGTTTGCATGCTTTTTTTAAGTAAGCCCAACTAATTAGATTTTACAGTGTATAGTGAAACTCCACTTTTGGACACTGGTTATGAAACCCAACTACTTTCACAACATCTCCAATGCGATACCTGAAAAACACAAAAGACAGACTTTAGAGAATGTCCACTACATCAGTTTACCAATTTGCTCAATATTTTACTTTCTCTCATTTTTTTTTCATTTTTTAAGTATCCAATACACTAATTCATGGCATCATCTGTGTCCTTAAAGGACAGTGCTCAAAAACAGCATTACAGCACAGCCTGTTCACTGGCAAAGTAACTTAATGACTTAATAAACGCATTATGTTAATAACATTTCATAATTCAGCTTGAGACCTTGCATTTAAGCCCAAACAGTAAGTTTAAAAGTAAAGCCCAACGTATACTTTCCTGTTTTTATGTGTAAGCTAAAGGTATGTGTACAGTGTGCGTGGTGTAACTATCTATTTAAAAAAAATAATAATAAATTCTCTTACATGTGCCTTTAAATTTTTTTTTTGCACTGAACAGGCTGTCATGTCACATTCAAAAAAATGTCCATAACTTCACTTCTGCAAAAATGTTAGCATTAAATGAACATACAGTGACATTTAGATTGTTTTTGCCATTAATAGTAAACAATTAACTTTATTTAAGACTTTTAAGATCTTCACAGACAGATGGTAAAATACAGGGGCAGACTGGGACAACATTTCATGCTTTCTGAAACATGGACAACCCTATTTTTGTATGACCATCACATAAAAAAAGGTTTAAATTTTTAGGCTGGGGACATGCAATATAATTACAAGTTCTCTCCTGAACTGCACCTTGACTTTCATTTTCCTTTTCAATCTATTTATTTTGCCCTGATATCTCAGTCTGTCACATGACTTTAATACTCAAGATTTAACAAAACTATACTTTCTAAATTGCCTAAATGTAAAAATTAGTGTGATAATAACTACATCATTACAATATCTTTATAGACAAATCCTAATACTGTACATGAGTCATATTTTTCCCTTACAAAAATTAACTATGATTTTATTATAGTAAAAGTACAGCAACCATGTTTTTTGGCAAATGGATTACCATTTGTATTTAGTTTTACTACAAATTCCATGGTTAAACTATGGTTAGTGTAGCAAAACCATGGTTAATTTGTGGCTACCATGGTTTAACTATAGTAACCATTGTCTTTGGATTTATAGTAAAACCATCGTTAATTTTCGTAAGGGTTGTGTTGTTGTCTGCCCTAGCTCCCTCTAAACCTATTATAAAACGATATGATTATTTGTCTGCTAAATTACTATTGTAAATTTACAATAGATAATAATGATGCCCTTTAGTATACAGTATTTGGAGTGATGAGTAATGGGCTGCTACTGCTTAAATAAGTAAACAAAGACAAAACTACAATAGCATATTTACATATGAAATTGAGTCCTTAGGACCATTGAGTCCTTAGGACCATTGAGTCCTTAGTCTGGCGGCTGTCCTTCGCTTATTTGCTTTTTGGGGACTAAAAATTTGTGTGGCCGGGAGGCTCTCGCGGCATCCGATGGGAGGTCAATACTCACGGCATCAGATGGGAAAGCCTCGCCGACCGTAGAATAGAAAAGGTAAAGTTGTGTGGCCGGGAGACTCTCGCGGCATCCGACGGGAGATCAATACTCACGGTGTCGGACTGGTAAGCCTTGCCGACCGTAGGATGGAAAAGGTAAGGGATGGAAAGACTGTAGAATGGAAAGGTAAGATTGCTGGGCCGGGAGGCTTTTGCAGCGTCTGACAGGAGTTCGATACTCGCAGCATCAGGCGGCGGTAAGCCTCGCCGGCAGTCGGATGGAATTTAGGCATGGATTTGGGATGTGGATATGGAATACTACTGCAGTAGTGATTACATTAAACGATTTGTTGACCAATGAGGGTTTGGTGGGCTTCTCTGATGTGAAACTGGTTAGTTCTGATGTAGCTTTGAAAAGCTTCTGAAGGCCATCTTCCTAGAGCTTGGATCTGCTGCTTGGAGAGGCCTTTTTGGGCTGCAACGTTGCTGCCCCGATGCGAAAAGAGTGGCTAGAGAAATTTTTTAGAGAAATTTTCACGAATCTGAGATGTTTTTGAAACCAAAAGCGAGTGACGGGTTTTTTGGAGTCATCTAAGAATAGGGGTTCGTGTGGGGATTTAACCTGAGAATTTCTAAGGTGGAGGTACTTGAGGACGGACTGATATGGTTGGATTGGAGAAGAGAGGTTGAAAATGTAGATGAAAGTACCTTTCTTAGCTTGGTCTGTCTTGCTTTGTTTGATTAAGAAAGAAATTGTTTCGCTATCGAGTACGGTTAAATCTGAGACGGTGGGGTTGACTTTTGGATCGAATTTGGAAGAGATGGTGAGTTCCGAGCATCTAAGGAACCCGAAAAAGGCTAGAATGAACATAGCATCGAGTGTGCAGGCAGTACTGAGAGGGTGGTAACCTGTACGGAGGGTGTGGATACATTTTGCGAGAATGTCTAACGTTAGGGGTTGTCTGGAGTCGGGACGGGTGGGCTGGGATTGTTGGATTCCCCTGATTAGGAGGGAGGTTTGTGAATTATTTATTTCCGGCGAGGGAGCGCCGTACATCAGCTTGTGGAAAAATTGGACACCGCTAGAGTAACCTTTGATGGACCCGACTTGGAGACCCTTAACATTGTAAAGGAAAGAGATAAACGAAGTGATTGAAAGTAGCGAAAAATCGGGAACGGTGTTATATGAATGGTGGAATGCCTTAAAGCATCTCCATGCTGTCACGTACGACTGAAGGGTTCTGGGAGAAACTGCTTGAAGAATAGTGTCGAGTGATGCGTCGAGGAGGGGTTTTAACGGGTGAGTTACAGGAACATTAATTCTGAATAGTGAGGTACTGGAGTTGGCAATTGGTCCACCTCTGGAGACAGCGTCCTGAATTTCTGAAACAGAAAGCGAGACAGAGAGTCAGTAATTTGGTTTTCTGAACCGGGAACGTGTTTAGCAATTATTATAAATTGGTGGCACGCTGAGATCCATATTAAGCGTCTTAGGCATCTTAAATTACCTTTATTAATGCACTGCACGGTTGCTTCATTGTCGCAATGCACTAAGATGCTTTTAGAAGCCAATTCTTTCCCCCACAGGAAGGCTGCTAACACAAGGGGGTAAAGCTCGAAGAAGGCTGAGGACTGTGGTGTGCCTTGCAGCTGGGGGGGCCATGGAGACGCGAACCAACGTCCTTGGTAAAAACCTCCGAAGCCGATTGAGGGAGCTGCGTCTGTAAACAGTTGGATGTCGACGGGAGACGAAATGAGGTTGTTACAGAAAAGGGAAAGGCTGTTCCATTGTTTAAGGAACATTGACCATAACCTAAGCTCATCGCGGCACACGTGAGATATGGAAATAGGGTCCTTGAGAGTGTGAACCGAAGTTGCAAGTGAGAGGAGATGCGAGATGAAGGGGCGGCTTTGGGGAATAATGCGCATTGCGAAGTTTAAATGCCCGAGCAGAGAAAGGAGTTCGCGTTTAGAACAGCTTGGGCTGGCGAGGAGGAAGGAGACGAGGAATTGTGTAATTGTTCGACAAAATCCAGCAAACGGCTTCTGATAACATATCGAAAATTTTGGGGCTGCTTTTGGATCCGAAAGTTAAATGAATTGCGAAATAGAATTTCCAGAGCCATCGTATCCCGAATAAGTGCCATGAATCCGGATGGATAGGCATCACTTTGAAGGCAGAAGTGATGTCTATTTTTGCGAGCCAGGCTCCTCGACCCGCAATTTGAATCAATTCGACTGCCTGATCTATGTTGTGGTACCTGAGAGAAGATTCGTAGAGAGGGATCAAGCTATTAATGCTTGGGACCATGGAATTATGAGGTGATGACAGATCGATTATTAGGCGTTTTTTACCCAAAAATTTCCTAGTAGCCACTCCGATGGGGCTGACGCAAAACACTTCAAAGGGGGGTTTATCGAAAGGGCCGATCATGAAGCGTGACTTGACTTCTTTTTTGATTAGGTCGTCTACGATGTCGGGCTCTGCGTGGGTGGATTGGAGATTACTACAGATGATATTTTGGGAAAGCGCGCATTTGTCACCGGGGTTAAAACCGTGTCTGAGGCCGGACAGAAGATAATTAGTGAAATCTCTGTCTGGGTGGTGGGTGAGTTCGATGGTCAAGCGAGAAATGTTCACGTGAGTCGATAGGTAGTTTTTAGATTTTTTATTCACAGCTTTGTACACGGGACAAACGATGCGGGTGTGGGCTCCACCGCAGAAGCTGCAGATGTGTAGGTAGCGGCAGCGCTGTCTGGTGCATCTCCCACTGTTGAACGAGATGCATGGCTGCCTGTTATTTGCTGCAGATGGGGCTCTTTGCTCAGAATCTGAGTTTGCGGTGGTTGAGGATCTTGGCACATAGCTGGAGGATTTCACGGAGGATGTATCTGGGCATGGGGGGTATGGAGGGATTGATTTGTGGGCAAATCATGGTGGAGTGGGCGACTGACTTGCAAACCACACATGAAATGTTCCTGCAGCCTAAGAACACCCTGCTGTGGAGATCCGGATCGAGTGCAGCCCAGTAAGGCTGAACAAATTATCTCTGTGAACCGACTGAATGCAATAGTGAACTTGGAAAAAGAAAGTAATCGTGATGAAAGGGGATTTGGGTTTTTTAAGGTGACTGAAAAATCCCCGCAGTCTATTTGACGGTTTGAGTCGGAAGTGGGCAGGAGGGAAAGAAGTAAAGAAAGATCGACGTCCGCACTTGCTAATATCTGCGTGAGCCGCTTGGGGAGGTTCCGAGGCGACGGCTTTTGGTGGGACGGGCATTGGTGTTGCGGTGAAGAGCAAGTATTGTGATTTCGCTTGGAGGAGAGAGCTGAAGGGGACTGGGGACAGGGCTGTGTTTGACACTGAGTGCAGTCAAGCGCTTGTTTGGGTTGCGAGCTCCAAGCTGAAAGTGGCGGGCGGCGGGGCTGTGTTTGACAGCCAGTGCGGCCAAGCGCTTGCTTGGGCTGCGAGCTCCGAGCTGAAAGTGGCGGGTGGCGGGACTGTGATTGGGGGCGGAGGCGGCCAAGCGCTTGCTTGGGCTGCGAGCTCCGAGCTGAAAGTGGCGGGTGGCGGGACTGTGATTGGGGGCGGAGGCGGCCAAGCGCTTGCTTGGGCTGCGGGCTCCAGAAAGGGGGAGGGGTAAGAGATGGCTGGTGGAAAATGTTGAAAAGTTTGTGCCTCCGCCGCTTGAGGAGGAAACCTTGCGGGTACTGGTGGCCGTGGAAAAGGCACGGGGTTAGGAACAACTGGACGAAAAGGTTGGGAGGCTGAGGGGGGACCAGCAGGCCTGGCTGCAAACAGCGTTGCCGAAGGAGGAGCCGCGGTGAAAGGCTGGGCTGCGGCCAGTGTCACATAAGGCCTTGCGGCGGCGGGATCTGGGGCATTGCCCAGGTTTGCTGACGGCCTGGTGCCGCGGCTTGATGATCGCAGAGAGCTGGGTCTTGCACAGGAGGAAGATGGTGGAGTCAGACGAGGCGTGTCTGAAGGTTTGCCTTGCCTTTTGGCAGAATCGTTGGCATGGCTGAACGATAGGAGGACATCGTGGAGTCGACTGGGGTTCTCGCCGGAGGTGGCGACGGTAGGCCTCGGCGTCTTGGGAGGCGAGTGGCTGCTCGAGCCGTACGGCGCCCACGAGATGGGGCCTGGGGCTCGGTTGCGGTGTCACGCGGGGAAGGAGTGGTCCTGGGGCCGGCTGGTTGCGGCGATCATGGGACCGAAGGAGATTCAGAGTCGTCGTCAGACGGGGGGGTTTGTTTTAGCGTCATAGTAGCAGACGGGCGAACCAAAAAGCTGATAAACCATCGATGGATAGAGGTAAGTCTGCTGTATTTATACCTCTTGGTGTTGATTAACTTGAGCGTGCTCCTCTTGTGTTAATTAGGCTAAGTATCTGACTTGCTCCTCCCGAACTTTGTTAATAAAACATCATTAAATTTATTTGCAATGAAAATTTGCATTTTCATTAGTGGTCTCAGACTTTTGGACCTCACTGTACAGTACCTGTAGGGCTCTGAAGGCATAAAAGACGGTAGAGCTGAAGTTAGATTCCAGCATGCCAAGATAGTGGTCCTTAAGCCCAAACAGCAGATGGAGGTATAAGGCATCTCTGTCATTCAGCACCTACAGACAAAACCAACAGTGTCTTTTAGATTCTATAAATTAGCATTCTGATCAGATCTGCGGTTAAACAAATTGTTATTTTAGTTGGTGGGCTCTTTTATCCAAGTTGACTTCCAGTGCATTCACAGCAGGGTTGTGGACTTGAGTTGCATGACTTGTACTTGACTTGGATTGAAGTAACAGCATAATCAATCATAACAATCAGACATTATCGAGAAAACTTGAGACTCAACTTGGAAAGACTAAAATATTTTCGTTCTGAGCAAAAACTGTATTTTTCATCCTCTTTCCAATGTTCTAAGATCTCCTGTCCAACAGGTTACAGATACAAAAGAAATAAAAGCTCTGAAAATAACATTATATCAGCCAATACTAAAAAAAAAATTTTCAGAGACAGATGCAATTGCAACCAAAATGCTTTTTTTTTTTTTTTTTAATGGTCTACATGGAGTGGTTAACACAGGAAAGAGTGGGACGAGTTTTACTGCAGTAAAGTTTAATGTTTGACCTTCTTTGGATATTTGGTTTAAGACCCATTAAAATCTCTTAATTAATAATTATTTAGCCTATAAATCAATTAAACAATTTAACCATATGACGTTATGACTTTTTTGTTTTTGTACTCGTTATTATTTCATTGATTTAGATCCATTAAACTCCAAGACTCTTTGACTAAAAGATGAAATAAAAATCCTTTACATATTACATTTTATATATTTTCTATATAAGAATCATGTTTGTGATTATTCTTTATGTATGCTATAGAATCAAAAAACTTACATTTTACACTTCTGGATACAAAATCTTGGTGTCATCTGTCCAACATTTATTCAGACCCTCTCTGCTTGCTCTTGTAAGTATTTCTTGACAAACTTTCTTGAGCCCAATTTCTTGAGCCCACTGAGTTTTAACAGACCCCCTAATGCAGGGATGGTAGCTTCTGTGTTGGAGGTACACTGTCATGCAGAGTTTTATGCGTTTTGGCCATTCATTTATGCAACAACAGCATTCTGGGTGCTTATTTGGCACATTTGTTGTAATGTGCTTTGACACTTGCTAAAGGAGCTGAGCTGAGCATTTCCCCTCAACATTTGCTATTGCTAATATTATCACTAAATATCATGTTAAATTCATATTCATCTCCCACTTACCTGATAGATGGGTGCTGGCGTGGTGTAAAGATGCAGCATGTGTTTAGAGGAGGCAGGAGTTGAAGAGTTGGGGCCAATAGGAATACCTGCCTCACTCTGACGAAAAATGGGCGAGTAAAAGAGCTTCAGGGTTTTCTGGAGCCAGCCAGTGGCTGGAAAGGCTTGCCTCATGGCATCTAGACAAACGGTCACCCCCTGCCAGAAAAGTGCACAGAAATAATAGATTTACTTTCATTGATCACAAAATGTGGTAAATTAGCTTGATATTCAACTCACTTGTTGCTAGTTGGTTTGTATTAGCCTATTAATTGTAAACATGCATGATGGAATTTGACTTTGTACCTTCTCCATGTATTTCCCCAGCCTTCTGTGCAACAAATCATATCGAATAATGCATTTGGCCAACAGAAAGACAGGGAAGTGCTTGAGAAATTTGTTTGAAAAGTGCCATTACTTGTGCCATTTAGTGTTTGGTGCCATTAGTAATGCAGACATAACTTTGTACTTGTAACAATGTGTATGTGTTGTGACCTGTAGGAAGAGTTCTGTGTTGGTGTCTTTGGTGCTCAAAAGCATACGGCTGGATCCAGATGTTCCTGATGTCATAGCCAGAATAAGAGGCTTTTCCGGTATTAAAACATTCTGCTCTCCTTTAGCCATACGCTCGACAAACTTTTCATAATGGTCATAATCCGTGATCGGATGGCGCTGTTGAAATGTTTCTGTGTCTGAAATGATACAGTACAATGACAACTGTCATACATTTCATGACAAGATGGTGGCACATCATCTTACTGGTTAATTCCATTTCATAAAAGCAAATAAGTAAAATGTTAAATGCACCATACACAACACTGTACATTTTCTGTATCCTACTGTCAAATATATGATTCTATGTTAATTAAAAAAGTTAACTATATACTACATATTGGTGGCATGCTGTGAGACCCTTCAAACCCTTCAGAGAAAGGGTGAAAAAAAAATGGAATGGTCAAAATATTAAAAAGTTATTACATTTTATTTTGCACTTTCATCAAAATCCTTATGCATTTATTAAATGCATTACTTATTAACTTATTTAAATTAATAAATAATAAATTAATTAATAAATGTCAATGATGTGAACTCGTACTGTTTCCCGTAAACTGTGTTGGAGTGTTTCTGTAGACGCTTAAGCAGAATCTCCTGTTGAACGCGATGAATATCCCGTGTGTCTGCCTCTAGTCTGTTTCTCTGGCGATTCCCCAGCCAGCACACTGCTTTCACAGCCACATATACTGAGCCCGGCCCGGCCACCTCGGTCATTGTGCCCCCTCACCTCTGGTGCCGTCTCCGTAGTGGGCGCCCTGATTTTAGTCGGTGAGGCAAGGTACTGCCCTGGGAAGGTCTCCCAGGCTGTTAAATACACAGATTAAAAGCGAAATGTTTTCATTTCGGTTCGTTCTTAGCAAAAAAAACATTTTTTTTTGTTCAGGTTATTCAGAGCGAAATAAGAACGGTGCTGCATTTAGAAAGAATTCTTATTAACTTTGCTATTATTCTTGAATTTTCAAACTGGTAACACTTTGCACTTTGCAGTTTCGAATTATGCCTTTACTGTATGACCAAAAATTACGGAGTAGTCTATTTTATGTTTCAGCTGTTTGATCGCGCCGGCGCCTCACGCGCACGAGACCCGCTCCACTGTGCCATATTTTTGCTCATCATGATATTTTTCCGTCGATACTGGAACGCGTGTGAACTACAAAGGTGCCTGCCCCCTCACTTTGTGCGCTCTGGCGCCGACCCTGACTGTGCTATTTAGTAGCCTACTTCAAGGCAGTTGAAATGATACCATGATGAATGTCATGAAAAAACATGATTATAATGTTACTTTTTTGATACTGTTTGTTACGGACAAAGCTATAATGAAATGACTATATTTTGGAATCAGAGAAATTGTTGCACAAACTCCCCACATGTAATGGTCACGGTCAATGATGCAATAAAACATGGTAAAATGATCCACAAATAACGCTTATGTGTCTGCATCATTGTGATGGACTTGTAAGTGATTGAAAACTGAAAGCAAACACTGGAAACAACTACTTCTTCTTCTTCCTTTGTGCAACGGTAGGCGCAATTGCGCCACCTATTGTTCGTGTTGATATACCTTGGTCCACACTGCACACTTGCTGCTTAATTTTCTTCACCATAATTCCTTAATTTACACACTCCAGCCCAGAAAGTCAAGACTTTTCTCACTGGTATAATTACGGCTTAATGGTGAACTCATAAATAGGACTAGTAACAGAAGCCGCATACCAGGTGCCATGAAGCTAGCTAAACACACTCAGGGTTACAACATGTGTTAAAAGTGGACAAAACCAAACCAATCAGGCTTTGTACATTCAACCTAATTATGTGTTGCTGAACACCTAAAGTAATGGACATTAATTGTTAATTAGAGAAGAGTACGTACTGCTGAAGTGAAAGTATAGACAACACAAATAAAAAAATTAAATGCAAGGAATAAGATTAAATTATTGGTGTAGCCATGTAGTAAACTGTCCATTTGCCTACACAGAACTTGAGATGCCCCAAAATAGTCAGCACAGAGGGGGATGAAAGCACTCTTGCTACCTGGAAGTGGTACGTTTGATGGATGAGGTAACTGGGGGCAGACCATCTGTGACTCCACCTGTGCTCATTTCCTCATTCTCCCAGGATGCAGCAGCGGTTTCACCTCTCTCTTTGGTGACTCGTCAGACACATGAGAGAAGTGATCTGCATAAGCTCACCCCAAAACGGTGAAGGATGGAGGCCAGTGACATCCTATTTGAGGTTCTCAGAGAGGGATGAATGGCTGGAGGCAGATGTATGTATATATGCCTATTTTCTAGATTTTAAAGTACAGATGGTCTGCCAGTGCTGTGCATAAAATTTAGCTGACATTTTGTTTCTCTCTTCTGCTCCACGTGCAGCATTGTCTGCATGTACTGCAAGTTCATCCTCATAGTAGTCTAAATTTGTCTCTTCTGCATCCATGATGTCATCATTTAAGATGCTGCAATGCAGAGCCGTACAGCAGGCCTCTACCTCTAGTGCATAAATGGGATGAACTTCCAGCACTTCCCGTGCCACCTAATTTTCAGAAACCCAAATGTCCTCTCCACAACACTATATACTTTTGACAGGTGGTGCTTAAAAGTTTGCTGATGTGTGAAGGAATCATCAGATTAATTTGCTGGGACAGACAGGGGTATCCACCATCACCAGCAGCCAATGGATGCATAAAGCCTGGTGATGGGGCTGTGTTTTAACACTCTGGCTTCATGAACATAACATACACAGAAAAGTCTCAATTGTGCAACTTCAACGTCTATATTGGTGACAGTGGAGAAACCTGGAGGGGGACTGACCATGAGAAAAGACCGGTCTACTTTGAACTTGAGTGGTGTTCTCTCCTTGCACTTCTCCACTCATTATGGATTGGCCATGATGAACACCATGTTCAAACATAAGGTGGTGTTAAGTGTATTTGGTACCAATCCACCTTAGGCCAACGAACAACGATTGCCTTTGTTGTCATATCATCTGACCTACAGTCGTATGTTTTGGAAACTTGGGTAAAAAGAGAAGCAAAGTTGTCAACTAATTAGATGGCAGAAGAGGCTACTGCACAGACTTGGGAAACCCAAACAGTTGGTTAGGGTGAACTGGGAACGTTTGTCTAGATGATCTTTTATTATCACCAAACTAGAAAACTACTACATTATTCAAAGGAGCCTGAGGACATGAAGTCCAAGTGGGCCCTGTTTAAAGTCTCAATTGCAAAGGGGGTAGCTTGAAACTGGGCCTGGAAAGTTGTTGGTGCCTACTGTGGCACCAACCTAGGAACACAATGCTGGACACCAATGGTAAAGGAGGTTGTCAGGTGGAAGCAGAAGGCCTTTTAAGATTGCTTAAGCCATGGGACTACTGAATTGGTCCTGAAGGACATATACAACCTTGCATGAGGGCTTTTCGCACCGCGGGAACCTTTTCATAGTACCCACTTTTTGGCATTTTCGCACCGCCGGAACTGGGTGCGATTTTAGTACCGGACTGCCTTTTTCGAGAATCAAATTAGCTCCTACTCCGGAGCAGGGTCTAACCAGCACAACTGGTACTAATCGTGACGTAAGTAGACATTGATTGGCCAAACGTGTACGAAAACACCCTCACCTGCCATGATTTAAAATGCTGTGTATACATACTGTAAACATTGCGTCAACTTATTTCGCAAGTATGGAGAACAGCGATAGATGGACGGACGCTGAAGTGCAGGCACTTGTAGCAAATGTAGCACTCTTCTGTTTCTGTTGTTGAACGCCGCGCACAAATGACGTCGCTGTCGACCGGCTTACGTCACTTCTTGGCACACTGTCGGTGCGAATGCAACCCTTTAAATGGTACTGGGAAATAGTTCGCGCAAAATCGTCCCAGTACTTTAGTACTGTACATTTAGTTCTGGAACTAAAGCGGTGCGAAAGTCCCTATGGTTGTGACCTTCAGTGCTCACTCTGGCAGTTGGGTAGAGGATGAGTTGTTTCCCCAAATGTAGGAGTTTAAGTATCTCGGGGGTTTGTTTACAAGTGAGGGCAGGCTGAAGCATGTGGCCATAGTATTGGAACTTCATAGTGAAAAGGAGGCCAAGCCTTTGGAGGGATTACATATCTCAGCTGGCCTAGAAACACCTTGGAATCCCTCAGGAGGAACTAGAGAAAATTGCTGGGTAAAAGGATGTGTTGGCTTCCCTCCTAAGCCTGCTGCCACTGTGACCCAGTCCGGTATAAGTGGCAGAAAAATGAATAGATGGAAAGCTGCTTTTCAATTTAAACTTAAATTGTAATAATTAAAATGACTGATTCCTGGAGAATTTTTGCAACACTGATGCCTGTTTATTACTGTAAAGCTGATTTTACCCTTCTGAGAAGATAATTACATTGTTGTTTGTTTTAACTAGTACCACAAGCCCCTGAGTTCCTAGAGAGATTCTGACTTGACTTGACTAACTGTACATGGTCAGCTAATAGTGGATGTGTTCCTGAAAACTTTTACAATAGCCTGTAATTTTTTAGGATGTAAGGGAGATCTGATCACTAATACTGCATGAAAATGATGTAATTTTCTTTTGTGTGTTCACATGACCTGCGTCATTGGTTATACACAACGTTAGGATTACCTTATCATCATCATTAACTGAAAATTGCTTTTCCATCAGAAAATGTCCAATGTCCAGTACTGATGGTGTACTGTTAAAGGTGCAGTAGGAGATCTTGGAAAATGCTAACTTTAGCCTGATAGCACTGAAAGCGAACGTCCCACCCTCCCTGCAATCGCCGTCCAAAGCCACGCCCCCTTAACGCATTTACTCTCACAGACCAGAATACCAGAGACAACATTAACCTATTGTACAGAATATATAAATACAGACAAATACATTTAGACCACTTAACTTAATGATTGCTATCAGGATGTGAAGAGACTTTCAACCAGCATAACAAAAAATGTTTCTGAAGACAATCACCTATTGCACCTTTAAGCAAATCTTAACTCAAAACACCAGCACACCTGCCAGAAGAACCAGTTTAAGTTAGATTGTCATTATTTCACAGGAATTTCAGGAATGCTTGAACATGAGGATTATGGTGATCAAATATTTCTGAATAATGACCATTGTCCATGACAACTTTGTAACATTGTAAGTAATCAAACCAACTGATGTGTGACACCTGTTCACTGTCTTTCCACCCTCTCTTCAAGATACAATAATTCAACTCATAACCATGCATTTATATCTTTATTTGTTAGGTAGCCATGTAATAAAAGGGTTAGCGTACTGCTAGCCAATCATTACAGTCCAAAAAAAAATAAAAAGTCCAGGACAACCCCTGCACTTTGTGGCAGGGTCCTGATCACCCCAATCAATGTTAAGTTATGATGACAGGCTTCATCCCTTACATATAGATTGGACATTATCCCTTACATATAGAACTTAATGTAATATTATTTCTAACGATAGGAAAAAGTACAAATAATGTTCCAAAAAATAGATTTTACAGAAAACAATAAGACAGACACTAAAGCCAAGCCATCACATTAACAACACATTAAAACCAAGTTACAGTTGCTCTAAAGACAATACAAGCACAATTTATTTGCATCGCAACAATATATTTCTTTTTAGATATAATTACACTATGGTAATTATCTCTCTCTCTCTCTCTATATATATATATATATTTGTTTATTTTTTTATATATATAAAATTCTGTGTCTGCATAGGTACTATTAAGCATCTCTTTGATGTGTATTTTCCTGAGATCTATTCTTGAGGGGAGCGACTTTATCTTGACTGACATTTTTACATTTTACATTACTTTGTTTTAAATAGACTGGACCTTTAAAGACACATTTTTTGATCAACATGGTCATTTGCTTTGATATCTATAAAATCCATTTCACTATACAGGCAAGAAGGCTTAAAATGTTTAAAAGAAGCATTTGCTAATAGGGTAAGAAAAATAAACTTCTGGTTCTGGTTCAAACAACTCCTGGTATCTTGTACAATTTTGGCTCTCAAGTGCACTGATTACCATTAAGAGAGATATTTACTGGGAGAGAGACTGAAGTGTCAAACTAATTTCAGATCAATATATATGAAATCTGAGAGGTTTTAAAAATTAGTGAAAATTTGAAGGCTAACAACAGACTTTGGTGTAACAACTGGACAAACCTCAGCTGTTTAAGGCACAGGAAGAATGGCTCAGGGAAAATGAGGTATCTGGGGTGGGAGTCAGACAATCAGAAATGGCCAAGATGCTAGACAGATCAGACACCGAGAATAAATGTTTTCAACTGATTGTCACGGTTTAAGTTAAAACACATACAGACCCAACCACCATAACATGATCGCTTGTTTATCAGAGAAGATACTGTTTACCCAAACTCAAGCCATTGGCTGAGCAAATGTTGCTATATTGGGTTGGTGGCATATTTACAAAACTCTACAGAGTCACAGTGTTCACACTTTTGGTGGAATCACCTACTAATAGCTGACTGTGTCTCTGCCCATCAAGAAAGGTTAGGAGAGAGTATTTGAACTCAAAAAATTTACACTCTTCAACCTTAACCAAGAAGCTTATTTAAACATGAAATAAAAAAAGGTTATTGAAAGAATTTTGATTCTTCAGTTTGTTCTAAAGATATCAAATTTAACTAAACTTGGTACACATAAACAATCCTAATAATTCAAGACAAATTGTGTCAAAATCCACCCATAGGGGGCAACACAACTAAAAACATCATAACTCAGCAACCGTCTGATAGAGGAAGTGCTTCCCAATAAGATTTAAGATTTTTCCAATCCCAAATCTTAAAAATCACCAATCAAATTTCATTAGCTATTATCTTTAAAATGTGAATGGTTTGGAACGCATGGATATTGACATGCTAAATTTCATAAATTTCCAATGCTAGGGGATGCTGTAACTAAAGTTGGGGAGAAATAACTCCACACTAATGTCAACCAGGATAGCCAGGACTGCCTGTTTGGTAGACAATTAAAGACAATAGAAAACCAATTATACATACAGCACCAGTTAAACAATAGGCAATTCTGTGTAGTGCCACAAGGTGCACAAATGACATAACGCAGCCAGGGCTGCCAAGTCCCCCTCCACCCTCAGAATACTATTTCTTCAGAGGCAGACCCCCCAGAATATGATTTCGATGGAGCAGATCCACGACGAAGGTGAAAACCGCAGGAAAAATGCAACTGGGCTAGTTTTGAATAGCAACTGGTCTGGTTTTGTTTCGCTGACCTGGCAACCCTGAATGCAGCTGTAAAGCAAAATTGGAGGTGGACAAACTGAGAAGACTGAATACTGAAAGCTCAATGTCTTCAATTAGCCAACTGTGTGACTGGACTTAAAGATTTGATCAAGAAGATTTTTATAAAACGACTATAACAATCAAGATAAAGGGCAATGAAAGTGGCAAACCCACACTGGGCTAGTAAAGTAGCCGCTCATATCCAGCCAAATAGAAGTGTATCACTGCAATTGATAGTCTATTGTTCTTTGGTGGTTAATGATGGGAAATTACACATCAAACTATATATAAAATGCAAAGGCAGTAACACATCCACTGATCAGCTTTGACAAACATAGCATTTCACATTTGTTAAGATAAAATTATGGAATGGAACCATTGAATTTTTGTGTAGTTCTCATAAGAGATCACAAGGTTAAAGGTCATGACTGTTGGCCGCTCCACTGGGTTTCCATGGGCTGACGCAGGAACTCCTCCACCTGTCGGGCCATGTCCATGGTCTCTTCCAGATCAAATTCACCTTCCGTGTCTAACATGGAGTCATTCCTTCAGATGCACACACACATACACCAGTCATGCACTGGGTTTGTTATTGCAGAGATAAACAGTAATAGCATGGGGGGAAAATAATCACATACAAGATGTTCCTCAGAACTTACATTGATGGATAGATTGTGAAGTTATGGTGTTGACTGACAGTGGGTGATGATGCATGCTCCATGAAGGAATTCCCGGGAGATGGTTCAGGATTGGGCGAAGAAAACCTGGGAAAGAAAAAAATAATGTATACAGGTCATCTGTGTTAACATCTGATATGAATTTGTAATGCTTCTGGTATATTGCATTCTAACACAGATAATTGTGTGAAATCAGTGTTCAACTTCCACAGTTTTGTATCTAATTTCCATTATTAAATTAAATTATTATAATATACTGATATTATTTTGCCCATTTTCCACCCTTAGATACTAGCACTCACGGGGAGGAAATAAAAATCGTCTCTGGTTACTTATGTAACCATGGTTCCCTGAGTAGGGAACGAGACACTGCATCCTCTAGGGGTCGCTATGGGGAACGCCTCGTCGTGACCCGTGTCTGAAGCATACATTGAAAAAACACCAACAACACGCTGGCCGGCGACAGCCCATGACGTCACTACCGGTGCGACTATTAGTATAAATAGGCGCCGGGAGAACATGTCATTCACTTCTTCATCTGAAGCTTGCGT
>NW_015653519.1:206205-220046 GCF_001515625.1 Sinocyclocheilus rhinocerous | reverse complement strand
CCTGAGACAGCATACACAAGAAGGTTCTCGCAAATGCCACCTATACTTCCCGCTCGATGCCTCAGCAAGAGGGGATAACCTGGAGCCCGGACATCCAGGAATTTTTTGCAATGTCGTGCCGGGGGCCTGATGATTAAGAAGGCTCCCGCAGAAGCCTCTGACCTGGCCGCATGATCCGGGAAGCAAGAAGCCGGAACCAGGGCTATCATACCGGCCGGACATAATGTCGACGAGTGAGGTAGCACTGCAAGTTGAGCACCTGGTTTCTGAATCCAGCAGAGGTGTGCTCACAGAGGACCTTCCTTCTCGATCTCAGTATGGAAATCAGGAAGAAATGGAAGGCTCACCTGAGCTGGAGGGTTATGGACAGAAAGAAAACGCTCATCGAGGCGACCTCGCAACGTCACTTTTTTGGCCCGCTTCCACGGCAAGTCCAGCCTCGCCGTGGTGCGATCCATAACTTCCAACAGCTCATCATACGCAGGGCAGGAGGATTGGGAAGGCTCAGCCTCAGCCTCTCCTCTCCTGCTCCTCCTGGGCTGAACCCAGCAGAGCACTGGCCCCCGGATCAGACGATGTTAGAGAAATAACATCATCCTCCAGCGGCTCTCTCTCGTCCACAGCCGAATAGCGCGAGAGGGAAAGTCCCTCTTTAAACTCATCGGCCAGGTCCACCTGCGATCCCCACAAGCTCATTCTCCTCTGTGCCTCAGCAGCGGCGGGTCTTGAACCGCGGGAAGCAGATGGCTGCCCCTCTTTTCTCGAAAAAAGAGACAAACGAGAGTGGAGCTTTTTCATCGAAAAACGCTCACAATGCACGCAAATTGCCCCCTCAAGGACATCGCGTACGTGCTCCTCGCCCAAACAAAAAACGCAGAGATCATCAGTGTGTGTCATCAGGTGTCAAATAGCGACGACACGGATGCACACATCCTCTAAACGTTCTGCTAGTGCTCGCCATAATAATAGGATAGAGATCGCTCTTACCACGTTCAAATGCACGCTTTAAACAAAACAGTCAGTAATGACGTCATGGGCTGTCGCCGGCCAACGTGTTGTTGGTGTTTTTTCAATGTATGCTTCAAACACGGGTCACGACGAGGCGTTCCCCATAGCGACCCCTAGAGGACGCAGTTCGAAGTTCCCTTGAAAGGGAAACATACTATGTATGGGTCCACAATAGGGTTGCTCGGTTAAGGCACAAATCAAAATCACAATTTCTTTAGTCTATATTGAGATGGCAATTATTTAGCACAATTGGGGTAGGGCATATGATTAAAATCTTAATTTTATTACATGTAATTTTAAGTAATCTTATTTTACAATAATTACACACACATAATTGTTTTGCTGGAAATAAAGTTATGATCCCACAATGTTTGATACCAGAAAAATTTAACAATTCTTGATAAATTTTAAAGACAAGTATTGACAATTATTTAAAGGGGTCATCAGATGTGACATGCACTTTTACAAGTTGTTTGAACTGAAATGTGTGTTGGCAGTGTGTGTACACAACCACCCTATAATGATAAAGATCCACCCAGTGTTTTTTATTTTAAATCTCTAATCATTTCCCCTTTCTCATATCAAGCCATTCTCAGATGCCTGTCTGTGTGATGTCACACAGACACAGGCCCCTCTCACGATTGTTGATTGACACTAGCATTTTACCCTAGACCCGCCCTGAGTGAGCTGTCATCAGTCCGCCATTGTTTCGACGCCGGAGCGGTTGTAGACAAGAATGACTCCTAAGCGATTGAGGTGTTTTGTTGTTGAATGTAATAATGAACATTGAACAGTGGTCAGTTACTCCCGACATCTGAGCCTCTGAAGACGCAGAGGATTACCTTTGTTTTTGAAGGGCTTGCTGAAAACAGAGCTGATTTTGACAGGGTAAAAAAGGGGTAACACTTTATTTTAAGGTGTCCTTGTTACACGTTACATGTACTTACTATTATAGTAACAATAAATTATGCATAATTACATGCAAGTAACACTAAGCCAAACTCTAACCCTAACCATATAGTAAGTACATGTAGTTAATTAATATTACTCAGTACTTAAATGTATAATTACACTGTAACAAGGACACCTTAAAATAAAGTGTAACCAAAAAGGGTGTTGTTTTACACTACCATTGAGAAATTTTAACCAAAGTATGTTATAGACTTTTCATTAAGACCCTAAAGAATCATATCAACTTGTGGAAAATGGGCATCCGATGACCCCTTTAAGATAAGTAAACAGTCAGTAATACAATAAAAGAAAAAGTAATAACAGGTAATGTTGTAAATAATGTTCAGTTTCTTGCACAGACCGATCTTTTTGCTTCATAAGACCTGTATATTCCTTGATATGGGCCTACATTTTTTTTAATTCTCAAAAACCAGTAGCCACTGACTTGCATTTTATAAATCACCAAGAACCACGGTTTCAGCTAAAAATCATCTTTACTATTTTACTGAAGAAAAAAAAAGTCACTTTTATCTTGGATGGCCTGATGTGAGCAAATTAACAGCAAATTTTCATTTTTGGATGAACTATTCATCTGTATATATTGGAATATGTAAAAGCACATTTCTCTAATATCCAGGAATTATTGATGATAATCATTTGGATGAGTGTTTGACTATGTATAATAACTTGAGAGAAGAAAACAATACTCACTCAACCTTCACCACCTGCTTGATCTCTGGTTTGACGTATCCATCCCCCACTGCTTTTGCTGAAAAAAAAAATCAAAAATTTAGATTGCTAATAGAAACACTTTCATTCACAAGACCCATGACTAAAGTAAGCATGTATATATCGAACACAGTCATTGAGCTTGTGCTGAACAAAAACATGTTTTGAGATTCTGACTCTCTTTATTACCCTTTTATAAACATTGAAGCTGTCAATCACTAAAGTTCACTCACTATATTCTGCACTCTCACAAAAATGAAAAGACAGGAAAAAGGAGCATGCAGAACCCAGTTGGTGAGCTTAAACTAAACAAAATCATGTCTTGAGCGGTACTAAGTTGATTCTGACTAAATTAAAAACCTTTGATTGGTCTTTGCTTTCATAAGCTTAACTGACATGCCTGTGATACCAATTACACAAATGACCCACATTGAATTCTAAAAACATTTTCACTGAAAGGTGGTACGTAAAGTTGTCCTGAAAGTTGGGAAACATAATGCTAAGTAACTGCAACTGTGCTAACAATCAAGCATACAATTATTTGATGACATTTCTGTCTGCAAGAGAAAACATGCATACAGTTTGGAGGTGTGCAGTAACGGGAGAAGACTTCCTCTTTCGGCTGGTTGGGATAGAGGAAGAGCAGATGGTTCAGATCACTGATCCGATCAGCCAGAGAGCGGATGGAGAAATCTTTAGTAGTGAAGGGCATCAGGTTCCACACCATCCGTTCTCCTGCACAATGAAACACACAAACTCAGAATATGATAGCTGCTGTTAAATTCGTGCATTTCTGTTCATCTTAGACGCATCTTTGGCTAAATGCATCTCAGTTCTCATTAGTGTTGTCTTCACTAACCATTTACTGTGTTCCTTACCTGCTTTGTTCGGGTTTTCTGCGACCCATGCAATGGTGATGCCTCCGATCTCAGAGTCGCTGAAGCGCAGAAGGAATGTACCGTTTGGTTTGGACATCAACATGTCCTGAGCTTGCTGCTTGTTCAGGAAACCCAGAATCGCTCTGCAGATAAACATACATTTTACTAAATGCACTCTTATTGGTGCGTGAAGTGTGCTGCATTAGTCTTTACCCATCATTCCAGTGAGACTTCAGGTGTTTCTTCATGAGCTCAATGACGCCATCAAACCACTGCCAGAATGTGAAGTTCCTGCCCGGCAAACTCTCCTGTCAACACAAGAACACCCAAGACTGGATCCTGAGACTGGATATATTGCATTCATTTTAAATGTTCATTCACTTTTCTTCTTTTATATCACTGGATGTTTTGAGGAAAAATATAAAGTCAAGTATTGGCTCTCAAGGAGACAATGTATAATAGGGTTAGTTGCTGCACACTTATTCTGTTTATTTTTTGGCATGGTGTAATTACATGTTCCCAGACATCCTGCACTAACATATGTGACCACAAAACCAGTCATAAGGTTAAATTTTTTTTAAATTGCGATTTATGCATTATATGAAAGCTGAATAAATAAGCTTTCCATTGATGTATGGTTTGTTAGGATAGGACAATAGTTGGCCGAGATCAAACTATTTGAAAATCTGGAATCTGAAGGTGCAAAAAAATCTAAATATTGAGAAAATCGCCTTTAAAGTTGTCCAAATGAAGTTCTTAGCCATGCATATTACTAATCAAAAATTAAGTTTTGATATAATTATGGTAGGAAATTTACAAAATATCTTAATGGAACATGATCTTTACTTAATATCCTAATGATTTTTGGCATAAAATAAAAATCGATAATTTTGACCCCAACAATGTATTGTTGGCTATTGCTACAAATATACCATATTATATTATGTTACATATCTCAAATTTAATGCATGTCTCTAAAATGCAATTCTTTTAAATTAAACTCTCCTTCATATATGTGTAGCTAGCAACATCATCTTTTAGAGTCTCACAATGCCAGAATGATGCATCAGTCAATTTAACCGATTCAGTCTAATTTGCTAAAAACCAGTTCAGTCTGATTTGCCAACCACTGAAAAGAATCAACTCAAAGAAAAACATCTTTAGGTAATAGTGATGGTTACCCTATTGAACTGAGACCAGGTGATGGTCATGTTGCAGTAGTCCTCAGGGTTGTTGCTGGAACTGCTGAAGGCTTTCTGAGCGAGGAACACCAGATTGTCTTCTGACAGGCCCCTGTCGCTCTGAACCTCCGATTTATATTTCATGTTCAAAGCCTCACACAGCTGCGGCCACAGCACCTTATCAGGCACCACGAATGGCACTCGACCCTAAGGAGAATTCATGTAGAACCTAATTAGCACAAGTGTGTACTTCTGTGAATGTTGTAGTACACTGAAAGCACAAAATATTCACAGGACATTTCACATTTTTGCATTTTGGTTGCTCAAAACAATTTAAACATTCTGGACCCCGTTAAGAGAGTGGCATGTATTCCAATCCCAGTCAAGCAACAACAGTTTACAATAAATGAAGACAACATGTTCATAAGTGTAAATGGACTATATCTGACACATTAGAAAACAGAAACAGACTATTTGTGTTAAGTTGCCTCAAAGCAACATTATAAATGTACTTGATCTATCAGCTGAGAACAGTACATTTTGTTAAAATATGCAAAGAATATGTAACTGATGTGTCCACTAACTGGCTCAGAGAAAGCATTATCCCACAGTACTGTCGCTGTAGCGTTATTGTCTTGACTCCCATGAACAATGACCACAACAGGCAGGGATAATGTCTGCACAAGAGAGAGAAGCAAAAAGGGACAAATTTACAAATGATACAAAGTTGCATGATTGTTGCAAAGTTGCATGATTTTGAGCAGATTTGCGTTTTAGTGTAATGTTTCACCTTCACGTGAAACACAAGTTCATTGCCTCCCACACTGAACTGAGACTCAAACAGAACCGTAAACTTCTCTTCAGTCACTGACTCCGCCCCACGGCGGTCTGACCTCTTTATACGCTTAAGAGACTGCAAACAAGAGGGAAAATAAGTCATCTTCTTAAGTCATTTATCATGAAAAATATCTTAAAACAAGTTTTGATTAATCAAATTCCAAAACATCCATTGAATCAAATAACAGCAGGCAAAAAATGTAATCTTTATAACACTCATTAGGCCTTATTAACACATCTCTGCAGGATGACTTTAAAAGAATGTTAAATAAACTTTTAAATGTAGTTGCTTTAGTTCATGAAGTGTTCATCTTGAAATATTACTAACAGTATAAATGTCATTAACAACATTTTGCGGTGCATGTAAACACACTTTGTGTAATGAGAAGCCTTTAAGCGCAATTTACCATGGTCCTGAAGTGTGCACTCAGGGTGCCAGTGGTTTGGTGGTACTCCATCACACAGTTGTTGTTCAGAATCTCTCCACTGCTCTCACTTCAGCGTAAAAAGAGGACAAACAGTCATGTCACTTTTTATTGTCATTCAAAAACACATGAACATGTATGTACATATGCAGCAACAAAACAGCATAGTATACATCGTACACAACCGTGTCAATGGTTATACAGAGCTGCAATTTTTTAGGTGCCCACCTATCAAGTACTTTATGCACTTGTGCGAAATTAAATTAAATAAAAAAAATAAAATTAAAATAAATAAATAAATACATAGATAAATTATGATGCAGGATTGATCTTTAATACAGGTTATTTTTCATTATTTTTGTTCTTTTTTTAAATCACTCTTCAAGGACAATATAAAAAAACCAAGCACATTTTAAACCTTGAAAACATAATGGTTAAACCAAGCATTTTTCAAGCTTTCAAAACTCTGTACAAATGCTGTGTACAGTATAAAGCTCTATATAAATAAACATGACTTGACAATACAAACGATATGTAAAATGTATCAAACTGTAATCCAGTAAACTGAACTCAAATGTACTTATTTATCTCTGTGTACCCATCTGTGGGCCAGTACCACAAAGTTAGTTGAACAAACTCCGGGTTAAATGATTGGAGTTGACTAAAACAAGCACATCCAACCTGCTTTAAATGGTACTCCTAGACTACACAATGGTACCATTTCTCAGTTATTTGTGAATTACTTATCTGTTAAAATGCCTCAAAATATATTAAACTCACTAGTCAACCTCACTATTTTATTTTAGCTAAAAATTAAAACTAAACCTTCAAAAATAAAGGAAATTAGATTAATCTTCAGACATACAATATTAGTTTAACCAAATATTAAATATTTATACAATTAAATAAAAAATAATTTTTTATGGTATCCTCAAAAAATGATTGAAAAAATAAATGAACTGAAAGTGATTTAATGATTTAGAATCAGACTTTACAAGACAAATATCTGAACAAACTCTGACTTTATAATCTTGTTTCTGTTTGTTTTGGCTAGATGAAGTTCTGTGGCCTGTAGCATGAAGCAAGATGAACAAACTCAGAGTTGCAGAGTAAGTTTTTAGTTGACAAAACCCGACAAAGCCAACTGGTTTAGATCAGGATCAGCGGGCTCACAAAGCTTGATATAATCATTCTCTGACAACTCAGAGTTTGAACCAGAGTTTGTGATTAACTCTGTAGCACGTGCACCTGAAAGAGTGACATGTACAGCAAACAGCCAATCACAGAGAATGTGGAGAGCGTTGGCAAAGCGTCAGTTTAAATCACTTCTCACCACGGGAGTCATCAATTCACTTTTCTGCTGAGGATTAAGAGATGTCGTTATTAAAAATTTAATAAATTTAAATGCATTTACAAGGCAGGAATAAACACTTCTGCTGCAGCAAAAGTTTGGAAGCAGAAAGAAAATATGACTATGCAAAGGAATCAACTGAATTTAATTATTTATATATAGTTTCAAATATATTTAATTTAATATAATATTCATATAATAATTATATGAATATATTATATGAATTATAAACAATTACAATTAATAAAATATAAATAAATAAGTAGCTGCAAAAGTCAAGCAATTTTGTCTCTAAAATTCTAACTGCTTTAATTTGGAGTGAGAGATATGGGGGAGTGGCTTCATTGCATCAGATATATGTCTCACTTTGCTCACAGCTGATTGGTCCAGTTTGGGTTTGCGATCTCTAACCCAAAATAAAACCTGCTCCAGAGCAGGGTAGCCGTGTAGCGTAAGTTACCATGGTGACGAAACCTGCTCAAAGCCAAACCATCTTCTTGAGCCCAAAAACTCAAGAGTTTGCTCAAACTAAACGTGAACTTACCTGGGTAAAAACTGAAACCGGCTTCGTGCTACAGGCCACTGAATGGTAACTAAATGGTAAAAAGAGAAAAACTGTTTCCTTTCTGATGCCTGTTCACATGGATCCACGAAAATGACTAAAAACTCTGTATTATGCCAAATGTCACACTGGTACATTTCCCACAGCATTTCAGCAGGCTCGGGTAAGCCCACTGCTTAAAAAACCCTCTCTAAATAGCAGTGAGAGTGGTCTTCAATGAGCCAAAAAAGCTCACGTTACTCCTCTCCTCATCAGGTTACACTGGCTACCAGTAGCCGCTCGCATCAAATTCAAGGTACTGATGCTTGCCTACAAGACAACCACTGGCACTGCACCAATAAACCTAAACTCGCTAGTCCAAACTTATGCGCCCTCCAGAAGCTTGCGTTCTGCAAGTGAACGGCGCCTTGTGGTGCCATCCCAAAGAGGCACAAAATCACTCTCACGGACCTTTTCCTGGACTGTGCCCAGCTGGTGGAATGACCTCCCGATCTCAATTAGAACAGCTGTGTCTTTAGTCATTTTCAAAAAACATCTAAAGACACATCTTTTTCGCCAGCACCTGACCAACTAATACTTGCACTTACCTATTCTATTCTATTCCATTCTATTATTTATAAAAAAAAGAATAATAATAAAAAAAAAAACTAGCTACGTGTACTGTGCTAGACTAACTGAGACTTGTCATGGCACTTCTATACTGTTGTTCTCTCGTTGGTCTGATTGCTTCTGTTGTTCTCATTTGTAAGAAGCTTTGGATAAAAGCGTCTGCTAAATGATTAAATATAAATGTACATGTAAATGTATGTCACCCTGTAAAGAAACACTATGCATCCACGCACATAATGGACTGAACACGTAATACGTATGTGGAAACATCACCGTTCACACAAATTCACGTTTTTGTAGTTTATACAGAGACTTTGAAACCCGTTTTCACAAGTTTGCATTTTCAAGCCCCCAAAACTCTTTTTATCATGTAAATGAGCGGCCAAAATGCATAAGTTTTCAATTTTTAGTCAAAAACGGTGTCATGTAAATTTCCCCTTAACTTAATTGCCTGGTGAATGAAAACGTTCATTTCAAACCTTGATTATAATAGGTGCCTTCTGTTCTTGGCACAGGTAGCACAGGTCCCTGGTGTTATACAATAGTCAAAGTTTTAGTCAAAGCCAGATGAGGCCATCATGTCAGCTGCTTGGTTTTTATTTTTGTAGTTAAAGGGGTCATATGATGCGATTTCAAGTTTTCCTTTCTCTTTGGAGTGTTACAAGCTGATTGTGCATAGATAGGAGTCAGCTGTCTTAACCGTGGCTTGTGTACTGCAAACACATAAAAGCTTCATCACTGTGTCTGTCACGCGACTCCCAAAATAATGATCTTTAAAAAAGCATCATATGACCCCTTTAAAGAAAAATTAGTTGCTTCTGAAAAGAGTCTCAATCTTATTTGAGTAGGGCAGTGTAAAGATCCGTCTGAATGCAGTTAGTGTTTTGTAACCTTACTTGCGGGTGTTCTCGTTCTTTAGTAAGGCCTTGGCCTGCTGTTCGCTGACGATGGTAGCTTTAACCTGTGGAGGATTCATGTGGACATTGAGTTTCCCTCCGACCAGCAAGCGAACCGTTGCCGAAAATTTGGTTTGAGTCTTCAGCACTTGAGGAGGCTGTTTCTCAATTATAAATGTGCTGCGGAGAGACCAGAAGCAAAGACACTGCTAAAAACATTGTTTCTCTGAGAGAGACATTAGTGACCAATGATGGCAGTGACTGAGTGCACACCTGGTGACAAGTGCTGATATGATGTCTGTGACAGTAGCGTTGAGTTCAGTGAGCAGTTCTTCCGTGGGTCCGGGAATGGGCAGCTGCTGTGTCAGGTGTTCAACTCGGCGAATCTGCTGTCTGTTTTGCCAGATCATATCGGCCAACTTCTCACACCTGCATTCACAAAACAAAAACATGAAGTACTGTACCACCAACATGTTCAAAGAAAGTTGCAAGCAGTGCAACTTGCATATAACATTTATATGTTACATTTCTGTCACAGACCCTGAACAATGGAGGAGTCAATTTCAAAAATGGCAGTTAGTATGTTGTGTGGCAACCATGTGCTTTAAGTGCTACAGTGCATCCTCATGGACTGAACCAGATTTGCCCCACTCTTCCACCAAGGCATTTGCAAGTTCTTGATCTTAATTTCCTGCCTTCTATAAACAGGTAGTGACTTAACCCTTCAAGCCCTGAGAGCATTTTTGCCTAACTGAAGTTGATGTTTTTTCTGAGTGACATACACAAGAATAATGACTCATAACTCAAAGGTTGGTATCGTTTGATAGAAAACTTTCTGTACTTCCAGGGGGAAAAAATAATTTCAATTGAACATTCTCCTGCTGAGAAATAGCTGATAAAATGTAAGAAAAATCTGAGTGTTCAAGAGAAATTTTTCACATCTGTCATATCTAGGAAAATTATTTTTTGATGATGTTCCCCAGCATGTTAACTGTATTTGTTTCGAATTTTGTGGTGATAGCATAAAGTATCCAAAAGTTACAGTATTTTGTAACAAAATAGGCCTTTTTGTTTAGCTCTTGACTTCCTGAAGGCATTTTAAAAACTGTTGTTTTCTGAGTGCCATACACAAAAATAATGACTCATAACTCCAAGACCGTAGAAAGGAGAGTCAAAAGGTAGGTATCGTTTGATAGAAATCTATCTATATTTTTAGGGGGAAAAAAATCTTTGCATTTGAATTTCATGTTGAGAAATAGGTGATAAAATGTAAGCAAAATTCGTGTGGTCAAGGGAAATTTTTAATATCATTCTTATTTGACGTTCAATAGAGATAGGAGAAAAATTCAATAGGAGAAAAATTATTTTTTTTGGTGATGTTCCCCAACATATGTGCTGTATGTGAATAACATTTTGTGGTGATATCATGAAGTAATCAAAAGTTACAGCATTTGGACAAATGACATATGACACATGACTATCTGAGCTGTATGATGTTTCTGACATATTAGAGTACATGGCACAAAAAACATTTTCATAAATTATGAAAAAAAAAAAAAATCTATTTATCCGCAAATAACTCAGCACTACTTAGGAGTTAATCAAAGTGGCTGAATGCACTGTAAAGGTCAGACTCCAAGTTTTCAAATGACACCTATTTTGTGTTGATCAATGCAGTGATTTTGAAAAATATGATTTTTTTTTTTTTTCTTCGCTAGGGGGCGCCCGCCGGCGGTACACTCCGGTTTAGAGGAACTAGGCAGCACTGGTTAGGAGTTGATCAAAATGGTTGGATGCATTCGAAAGCTGAATTTCTAAGCTTTAAAATTATATCTAATTATTAAAAAACAGTTATATAAAATGTAAAATACACAGAAAAATTATAGGTTTTACATTCTGCTTGCCAAGTGTTCAATGGAGCTCTCCAACTGATTTCTTCAATTCATGGGTTTAGGTATTATTTACACACGAAAGGCACAATGGATTGTTTTGATTTTGGACTCATTTCAATCGTGAGAATCTGCTGTAAATAATGATATGCCATTTTCCACGATCGGAGCATGTTTCATGAAATGACAAGCGTAAAAAGCCATGAGAAAGTTACACCATGTGTGCATTTGGGGTTTTATGGGTTATAACTCGATGACGAATATCTTTAGATCTAAATGACAGATTATGGTATGATTGGGCTCATTTTAATCAGGAGAATCTTCTGAAAATAATGACTCATGATCTATGCATGTTTCATGAAGTTACAAATAAAAGCGCAAGTGAAAGTACAGTTATTTATTCTGCTGCACCTCAAGCGTGCCTGTCTGGTTTCATGTGTTACAGCTCTATGAACGAAATCTTTCGATCTGATCGACGGATTATGGTCCGTATTATGGCATTAATCGGGAGAATTTTCTGAAAATAATTCTGTGCGGTTTTTCAAGATCTATGCATTTTTCGTGAAGTTACAAGCTAAAACGCCACAGGACTGCAACCTCAGATTTTTTTGCTAAGCTACATGTCCTAATTCGGAATATCTTTAGATATAAATGACGGATTATAGTGATTTTGGACTCTTTTTAATCAGGATTCTGCTCTAAAAAATGGTGTCTGTTTTTCCACGATCTGAGCATGTTTTATGAAGTTACACGCAAAATGGTGACATCAATATATTATTTTCATATGGGTCTGGGGGTGACTTCTTGTACAAAAACTCGCTCCAGTTTATTCAAAGCCCCAAACAATTATGCTTTTTTTATTCTACTCGATGAGACCTTTCAAATGACATATGACACATGGCTATCTGAGCTGTATGATGTTTTTAACATATTAGAGTAAATGGCACAAAAAAACTATTTTGTAAATTATAATTTTTTTTTTTTGTCATTTATCAGCAAATAACTCTGCACTACTTTGGAGTTAGTAAGCTTTCTCTAAGACTCTAAGCTTTCAAATGATATCCATTTTTTGTTGATCAAAGCAGTGGTTTGAAAAATATGATTAGTAATATTTTCATGGAGGGGAGGCGTCCCGCCCGTGGTACACTCCGGTTTAGAGGGACTGCTCAGCACTCGTTAAGAGTTGATCAAAATAATTACATTCATTAAAAAACTGAGATTCTAAGCTTTAAAATACGGATGTTAATTTTAACCGTTTAACCGACCGTAAGAATTTTGGCCAATTAATACAATCAGTTAAACCAGGGCTGTCCAAACTCGGTCCTGGAGGGCCGGTGTCCTGCAGAGTTTAGCTCCAACTTGCCTCAACACACCTGACTGGAAGTTTCTATACCTAGTAAGAGCTTGATTAGCTTGTTCAGGTGTGTTTAATTAGGGTTGGAGCTAAACTCTGCAGGACATCGGCCCTCCAGGACCGAGTTTGGACAGCCCTGAGTTAAACGGTTTAAAAAGTCATTTAATTATTTATTTTTTCAGTAATTTATCAAAATATTTAAAAAGGTTTGCTGCATGGTTAAAATTAGGGCTGTGTATCACCAGCAAAGTCCCGATACGATACGTATCACGATACAGATGCCACGATACGATACATATCACGATACGGGACTGCACTGAATTTCACCTCAGAAGAATTTAGTAAAACAGCTGTTTATTAAACACTGCATATCATAGGGCCCTTGCTAACCACTTAGCAGATATTTCCGTATTGCGTAAGTGGGAAGCTCTGTTTCAGGTATTACGTCTCTTCATATCAGGCAACCCAGTTGTGTTCCTCTGTGGCCAGATTAAACCTCGTTGTAGCCTATATATTATGCTCTATTCATTATTGTTTAAAAACCTTGCACTTTTCTACTCCATTTTAAACGGTATTCTTGTATTCAAATTAAGCGCGGTCGACTGCAGCACATGTGCCGCGATATCGATATGGGCCCAGCTGTATCAATACTTGTATCGTCAGATCTCTGTGCCGATACATCGTCGTATCGATTATCGAACACAGCACTAGTTAAAATACGCTACGCGTATAAAATTTTGTTATTTTTTTAGGGGGAAAAAACATAAGTCACGTATAAGTCTCATTTTATTGTTTCATTCAGAAATAGCTAGGCCTAATGCCGACGCGAAATGTTCACAAACATTAAAATAAACACTGTAAACATAGCTAGGCTATTTTAGTTCCCCTCACTCCACAACAAATCCTTTCAATTAACAGTATTTAGAAAAGAACAAGAATTAAAAATATAAGAAGCTATAGCAATATAAACGACAAGCCAAAACGAATTCATTTAGGCTAAAACAAAACTGAAACCAAAGTTGGGTCTCCCATTCGACAAAATCAAATGTTTCCGTATTCGCGATGTATTTGAATGCCAAATTATTATTTATTATGTAGCAGCTTCACTCGCGTTCCAACATCCACGTAAAACAAAATGTTTTGCATAACATCACGGCGGTGCGGTGATAAC
>NW_015653519.1:193373-199420 GCF_001515625.1 Sinocyclocheilus rhinocerous | reverse complement strand
GTTTTTGTTTTTTTTTAGTTAGTTAGTTGTAATTCTTGGCTGAATATCTCTAGCAGGTTTTAAAAGCCCTTTAAAATTAAATATGAACACAGTTTGGATTAAATAAAAGTACAGTCAAATTTTATCTCCTGTATAGACTTTACTGTACAATGTTAGATCTAGTAACATCTTACAGTGAGTGAACAATATATTTTTAAAACATTCATTAATGTTTGTGAATGTTATTTAATACAAACACTTGATCATTCATGTTTGTTCATTGTGCATTAAATAATTTTAACAGATTGAACTTTGAAATTAACCCTAAGAAGAATAATTGTCATATAACTATTGTTTATTGTTAGGTCATGTTATCTAACAAATAAAATCTTATTGTAAAGTGTTTTTAATACTACAGTTTCCATCTATTTGATATACACTTAATATTTGTAATCTTATCTACATTTCTTATAAAAGCTGAGGTTTGTTATTTACTGAAAAGTTATATTTTAGCTGGTGTCAATGATCTTATGTTGCATTTGGTCAGACTCAGCCCATTGCTTTACTTAAGTATATTATATTTTCCTTTTACAGCTGCAGACTGAGGAAGATCCTGAAACACACCAGCAAACCCTAAAACAGACAACAGTTTACAGATGTTTTTCAGTGGCAGCAGAACCGACTAAACTTTTGAGTGAAACTTGTTTATTTTTTTCATACTTTTATTACTTGTGGGAAAACTTGAAACACTTTTAAATAAGTATAAAGAATGGCATTGGTTTTGTACATTTAATTTTTGTTTAACGTTATTAATAAAAATGTTGTTCAATTAGCATGTTTTTGTGTTTTGCTTTGGTACCGAAATTGGTACCGAGAACTGTGGATTTTCACTGGTATTGGTACCGAATACTGAAATTTTGGTACCGTGACAACACTATTTAGAACTCTTCTAATTTTTTTTTTTTAATTGTAGAGAACGAGTACATTATTATTTATGGGCTTAAAAACAAGATGCAAACAATCAGAATATTGTACCTGGTGGGGAGTGCACAATGTAAACATGAAACATATGCCATTACCTATATTGTACTGTGGTACAGTTATGGAGGCCCTTCATAATGCAGAGGTCAAGTGCCTGCTCTGCCAATAGTTAGAAATGGCACTATAGTAAGCAGTATTTAATAAACAGCTGTTTATCTAAATTCTGCTGAGGTGAAATTCAGTGCAGTCATGCATCGTGATATGTATCGTATCGTGGCATCTGTATCGTGATACGTATCGTATCGTGACTTTGCTGGTGATTCACAGCCCTACTTTCCAGTAAAGATCTGTAAAGCTTATTTGGATTTTACCGAATTATCTTTAAAAAAAATATCTTGAAAAAAGGATGTTTTTTTTTTCTAGTATTTATACGTATATGTTTAGAATGTTACATTTCATTTTATTAACTGATATTTTACATTATTTCTGAATGCAATAATAAAATGCGATATATATGTTCTTCTCTCTCATCAATTTAATTGTGACCCAGTGTGACTTATATTCAGGTGCAACTTTTTTATCAGAAAAATATGGCAATTTATACTGATTTACACTTTGATAACTAACGCCTCGATATGTCAATAGTTGATGGAAATCATGTAAGCTGCCTATTTGTATGGTTTGAAACAGGCCTTAGGATTCCTGCCAAGGTAAGTCATATTAATTAGCTTATAAAAAGAAAAGTCTATGGTAAGCCCTCAGGCCCCTGTGTGTATACTGTGCATCAGTACCAGGCTTGTAGTATGTCCAGTCCTCCCTCTGATGGTCCTCCATTGCCTGTGAGCTGCTGTCGTCTCTTCCACTGAATCAGTTCATCATCTACGATCACGGTTTGCTGTTTCCTCAACAGAGCTAGAGTCCTCTGATGCTTCTCTGCCAGTTCCTATGTACAAACATACATTATCTTATTCAACCATTGGAGAATATGATGGAAAATATTGATTCTGGTTTACACCAAATGTTTGTTACTGAGTTTATATTGTCGTAAGGGGAAAAAAACGTGTATGTGTATCATGTGGATTTAGTGTACCTGTCTGTATTTCTGTAAGGTGTTGGCCTCTCGTGTGAGCCAGGCCTCTAGCGTGGACTTCCTGCTCTGCAGACCCGATTCTCTCTGAACACGCTCAGCTGGAGGAATGCTGGCCAAACTACTCAACTGAGCTATACGACAAAGAGAAAACTTTAATTAATCGATTAAAAACACAGTTCAATGACTCATTACTCAACAGCATTCCCTGTGTAGAATTTGGCATGTTTTTGCCATTTATTTCAGAATGACTCATTTAGCTTGAATTCAACATGTTCAAAACTGGCACACTTTGATTCGAATTTCAAAATATTTTTTTTCCCCACTTTGGACATCGCTATGGACATCAGACCAGGTAATATTGTCCCAAGATTTTTACATCAAAAAACATAAATTTAGAAGCAATAGTCTATTTTCTGCCCTGTTTTGACCCCCCTCATCGAAACGCTCCGTTTGAATGGGCATGTGGATTGTAGACCTGGAAGTAATAATAAAGGCCTTTTCACACTGAACGCGAAAATTGGCGTGAATGTTCGGCGCGATGACGCTTTTGAATCGAAACAATACTAAGCGCGATCATTCACGGCGCGAAAAAGGAAGGTTTTTTTTTCGTCCTGTGTGTCGATTTTTTCCCTGTCGCTCCACGATGAAACGGGCCGTCCAATGAGATTTGAGCTCACATGCCCAGAGCAGCTGCTGTTGCACAAAAAAGGGTGAGAATGATGGTGCTGTTTCGGAAACCAGTGCAAACCATCACCGAAGAAGAGTATCTGCTTGAGAGAAGAGAGTGGATGCTGAGTTCTTGTTATCGTTGGTATTTGAGAACAGATTTATTCTCACATGTTCTTTATACAGAATATCATTTCTATTAATTTTCCACTGAATTATGTGATCTGAAGAGCACGGTCCGTTTTATTCCACGTGCGTGAGTGTTATGAGTTCACCCAAGATCTGTCAATCATGTAATCATATCTCTTGCCCTTCCATATAGAGAAACATTTTTCTACACATGAAATATGAAAGCATTTATCAGTTATAGCATTTAAAGTTATTTATCTTAATTTAATACTGTATATTGAGCACGATGTAAAAGCCATATACGAGATACATAGGCTACATGAGGAAAAAATGCATTGTTGGTCGGCGCCACCAAGCGTGCAGGCGTGAATTAGCAGACGGCGATCTATCGTTTCGCGCTCGATGTGAAAGCAACGTTCGTCGGCGATTCACCTTGCTTTTTCGCATCACGCTCAGTGTGAAACGCCCTTAAAAAGTCATGACTTTGAATCAGTCTGACAAATTATTCACCAAATCAGTCAGGCGTGCGTTTCCCAAAAGCTTTGTTGTTGGCTTTAGCGAAACCAAGAGGCCAAAGAACATTCACAGCATCGCAAAGCTATGTGGTTGATGCCATGTTTGTTACAGCAGCATTTCGTAGAAATTATGATGTGCTGACTGAATGAACCACATATATAGCCTGAAGGAGCAAAGTTTACACCAATTACATACTGCATGTAAATGTTTAAAAATAAAAAATAATGATTTTCTGTTGTTTCTGTGTAAATTAACTTTAATAGTCTTATATTAATTGTGATATTGAATTGAATAATTAGCAGTAGTTCTTACTCCACCACTTCTGTGTCACATCATTAACGACAGTCCCATATTGCTGAACCAATGCTGTTCCAACAACAGAGGTGCAAACATGTCAGCACAGTTTTGGGAAACAGTTGTGACTTGCTAGTAAATATGCATCATACTATGATAATGTGGCCGTTGTTGTACTGTTGTCGCACTCCAGTGCGACTACTGAATCAACATGTGACTCACTTATTGAACTAAAAGATCTGTGTTAATGCATCATTACTTTCATTTAGCCATTAGGCTGGTTTTACTTGCTGAGTCACCAAAAAAGCAAAAACATATTCTTTCCATATTTGTAGACATCAAAGGTCTGTCATATTTTCATTTCATATTTCAAGGTTTTTCTGATTTGCTTGCCAGCCAATCGGAATCATGCATTCAGCGGGGTTGTAGTACAATATGGAATAAACTCACTGTGTACGATACATAAATGATACTGGATGTGCAGACTAAGACAGCGTATGTTCATACCCTGTATCCTTAAGCTCTCCTGGTACTGAATGATGAAGTATTCTTGACTGTGCTGCAGCTTGCGGAGGTCGTTCTCTGTGTCATGTGTCATAACACGTAGCTCCTCAAATGTCTGGTTGATCTGCTGATATCTCTGAGGGGTCCCATCTACCGGACCTGACCCCGGGCTGCTGGCCTGATTGCCACAAACAAACAAGATATCACTTGCTCAAAATCCAATTATGACATCCTCAGTGTAAATAAACAACCAATGAAGTTGCATGTGTGACTTACGTTGGATGCTTCCTGTACAAGTCTTTGCTCAGTGTACAGGATGTGTTTAACACACCGCACAAGCTCCAGAGGGCAAGGGTCATACGAACTCTACGAAAAACACAGGATCATCATGGGTATCAACTCAATTCAACAGATGTACAAATCTTTTGGAACGAAATATGCAACAGACCTTGAATAACGTGTCACTTTAGTCTGTGTAATGAGCGAGCCAATATTATTTTTTTAACAAATAAAAGTGTTTTTATTTCTGTTTTTAAAACAAATTTGAAGCAGAATATACTACATTAGCAGTAGCACACACAAACATTACCATCAACACAAATTTGTTTCAGTGTGTTAAGAGCGTTACAGGTTATACTTTATTCTGATGGTCCACTTTAGATATTCTACCTACTCAACCCTCTACATTGCGAGTAAATCACTCGCATATGCGACTAAATCTTCACTCTGGGCGACTAAATGATGTCTAATATTGGCCAATTGCTAATAAATTCTCAGATTTTACTCGCCAGTGTGAGTTGGAGGCTAAGTATAAGTTTAGCTCAGATATATTTTCACTCGCCGAACACTCTCTGACTGAGCGCATCAGTTTCACTCTCCGCCAAGCGATCTGTGCTGTTTTTCAGTGCAACGCACCTGTATTTAACGTACCGTAAACTCTATTATCAGTCTGGCGAGTAAACAAAAAATTTACTAGCCAATGGCGATTCAATTGCCAAGGTGTTCGTAGAGGGCTGCAACTACAAGTAACTTTACCACTACATGACAACTAACTCTCATCAGAGTATTAGCTGACTGCAGCAGAAGACCTCTGCTCCAAATTCGTAAGATTCTCACAGTGCGGGCCAGAATTTTTTTTTCTTTTATAAAGTATTGCTGCTGTCCACATGAAAACTTCCACTGGGAAGGAAATACAGAGACCTGACCTCTCGCAACAAACTGCAATTGATTTTCGTACCTTCAGCTGTGTGGCATAATGACCCAGTTTGATTTTCAGCAGGAAACCATCTTCACCCATCTGATGCTCTGCCTTCCTCTGCAGCTCCTGGATCAGACCATCTAGCAGACGTTTTGCTTTAAACTCGTCCTGCTGGTTCTCCAGGTCAATGGCATCCCTGCACACGACAAACACTCTTCAGTCCATTTCATGCACTGCTACAATATTAAACAGCCTTTATTACATACACAGATCTGAGATGCTAGTGGAGCAAAAAAGCTCACCACGGTTGAGCCTCCAGCCACTGTGCCAGGTAGTGGCGCACCTCAATGGGGAAGTGCTGGCCATAGAGAGACTGCATCTGATGCAGGGCATCCCCCTGCAGCTGCTGCGCCTGAATCCACAGCGCCATACCTGGCTCTGAACAGACAGATGGAGAATTAGCTCTTATAACTTTAAGAATGGTATGAAAACTGTGTCCCACAATGAAATGTGCTCAACATGACCTTCTGTTTACAGCCTTTGATGAAAGCAAATTGGATTAAAAATGCTAATTTATTTCTGTGACAATACTTGAACCATATTGATGCATTTATCTTTTACAATCTTATTTATAGACAGTACACACAGCACAGTACGCAGTAAACTAGCATTCTGTTGTGAACATTAGCT
>NW_015653519.1:192194-193363 GCF_001515625.1 Sinocyclocheilus rhinocerous | reverse complement strand
ATATATTATGTTTACATATACATAAAACAATGTTTTTGATTAAAAATTACAAGGGTACATGAACAAAAAAAAAAAGGATTTTGTAGGCCAAAACCTGAAAACAAGCACTTTCGGTTCTATCGCCCTGAAGTCAATTGGTTTTTAAAAATGGGTCATTCTGTGTCAAATCAACAAGATACAATTCTAATTTCAACATTATTTCTTCTTCAGACATTGTTCCTTAAATTAAACAAGTATCAGTTGTATACAACGTGAACAACATTCGGTTTTTAATTTTAATCACAGAAAATGGGTAATATTCAAAAATCTGAAAATGGAGCCTCATGGAGATCCCAATATCTTTGGTACTGAATGATGCAGGGCCTTGAAAATAAAGATTCCAAAAGAAAAGTTTATTAAGAACTAGAATCTAAAATCATACTGCAATATCTTTAATACTTCTTAAGTTATATGCACGCAAACTTTGGAAAAGGAATATTTATGGCACTCAGACATGTATATTCAATGCAGTTGTTTTGCCAGAAAGAAACAAGATACATTTCTAGTTTCATCATTATTTGTTCTTCAGACATTCCTATTTAAAAGAAAAAAAGCATTCTATTTTTGTAAATTGACCCACATTTGGTTTTTGACCATTGAAAATGTGTACAATTTAACGATTTACTCCTGGAGCCATATTGAAATTACAATATCTCTGGAACCGAACCATATAGGGCTTTAAAAATGAAGATACCATAAGGAAAGTTTGTTAAGACCAAAAATTTAAAAGGGCATTAAGATATCTTTAATGATTCTTGAGTTATAGGCATGCAAACTTTGGAGAAAAACTGCTCTTTTTAAGTTTTGAATGGTCACCATTTGCACATAATGCAACAAAGATTGCTAAAGTCAACACATTTTACTAATAGACCTACCAATCTCTGTGTAAAAGTAATATGATGCAGCCATCTTTCTGAAGTAATTTTTACCCCCTGTAATTTGGCTCTGAATCTCAGGTGAAAATTGCCATTTTGACCCCCCTCTACAAAATAGTGGATTACTCAGAAGGCCTAAATATTCATCCGAGACTAGGGATGGGTATCGTTAAGGTTTTAACGGTATTACTACTCTTACCGATACTGCTTATTGATTCGGTACTTTAACGGTATTCTTATCGGTACTTTTTGTTT
>NW_015653519.1:168392-192155 GCF_001515625.1 Sinocyclocheilus rhinocerous | reverse complement strand
ACACATCGGATTTTCTCCCAACTGTTCTCCTCCACTTAAGACATAAACTGTGTTTAAGTAAATACTCTCCAAGCCGGCCATTTTGACATATTTTTGTGTGTATTTGATCGATTGGGCATGCGCCCGAAGCTCAGAGTGTAATTTGTTTGTCCGTTTTGGAGCGCGCCGACCGCACACATTTCAGCCTGAGGAACAGCGTCTCGTGTGCGGATTGTGCTTTCAATGTGACTCTGGTGAGATAGAATTTGCAAGATAATGTATATATAGCAATAATACATGTATGTGTGTTTTATTAATTTCTCCAGAACCGATAGCAGAACCGTTAACTTCAGAGCTTATCGATACTCCGGTCTTTCATAATTTAGCACCGGGACCGATTAAATACCGGGTTTCGGTACCCATCCCTATCCGAGACATTTAATATTTGGGCTTTCATCACGATACAAGTTTATCTTTCTTCAGAAAAAATATGAGCAAAATCAAAAATTTGAGCTGGGGACCTCTGGTTGAGTTGACACGGAATGACCCAAATAGGTTTTGGTTAAAAGCCTGAAATAAGGTCTGTGGTTAATACAAGCTCAAGATACTTTCACAATACATTTTATTCAATGACATAAAATCCATCAGTCTTGTGATTTTTAAACCATTTACATATCTTTAAAAAAGGCAGCTGCTAACATGTGGCTCAACGGGACTGCAGTGGTCATCGGTCACATTAAACATCACATCGAGCAGAAAAACTCATCTCGCTTTTAGATCATTTAGCCCTTACGGTCTCATTGCGTTTATAATCTCACTCTTGCAAGCTATTCTAACCAAAGACTATAGAATGCCCAAGACGTTTCACTCGTATAGTTTTGAATGGGGAAAAATGCAACGCTCAATATGGCCGCTCAATCGCAAGAAGGCCTGCCTTCTGAATGAAAGACCTAATCGCTAATCGGTAATGCAGCTGCCGTTAGCAAGTCCCGGTTACTATAGAAACAGTCAGCGTTCTGAGACGTGTGGTTAGGACTGTGCATGCACACTGGCTGATCTAGCCCCAAAAATAGGCTTTTTATAACGCTATTTGAGCGAAATAAACAACATTTATGACAGTTGTTGTCAGATTTCTTTGGTGATTTCAAATATGAAATTTAATCATAAGTTTAGTGAACAGTTTTGGAGAATTTCATGTTTCCCCATTCAAAGAGACAGGAGTTGCACTTGCATGCCCAAGAGGCGTTTCAAAGATGGCCGCAGAGTGACATGACTTGTCTTAAAGGGGTCATATGATGCGATTTCAATTTTTCCTTTCTCTTTGGAGAAGGCGGGGCATAGAAGAGAAACAATAATGTACAGTATGTGGAAAATAATGTGTTTTTTGAACCTTAAACCGCATAAACACATTTCATTACACCAAATACACAAAATAATGTTCTATTTAGCAGCATCATATGACCCCTTTAAAGGGACTTTGTTCTAACTCAAACTATCAAGGAAAATGATTTTTAAATAAAGACTGAATGAGTTGGTGATCTTAGTGATGATGGCATTGAAGTCATGACTCTGTAGTGTAGTTCATTTATAGCCTTCATTTGGCTTTTGGCTTCTGGCAATTGTATTTCAGTTTTATTAATAGCTACGTTTATTTGTGAAGATTAAAATGTGTAATTGTGTAAGAATGTGTAAGTGAATGTGTAAGCAAAATGTGTAAGAATCATTAAAGTTTTTTTGGCAAAATAGCCTTTTTTTTTTTTTTTTTTGGTGAGGGGTCATTCCAAACCTGTAAGACCTTCGTTCATCTTCGGAACACAAAATAAGATCTTTTTTTGATGAATTCTGAGAGCTCTTTGACCCTCCTATAGACAGCAAGGATCCTAACACGATCGAGGCTCAGAAACACAGCAAGGACATCGTTAAAATAATCCATGTGACATCAGTGGTTTAACCGTAATTTTACGAAGCTACGCGAATACTTTTTGTGCGCAAAAACAAATATAACAACTTTATTCAACAATTTGTCTCCTCTGTGTCACTCTATAGCACCATTTTGGAAAGTGTCACATACGTAAACAACGTATGCTGTTCTGTGTCAGCAGCACCGTACGTGGATACGCTGTTTATGCTTTGATCTGAACGTGAACAACGTATCCACGTACATACATTGCATACGTTGTTTACGTAGGGTGAAGTCAGCAAAAGTGGGACATCAGCTAAAGTGGGACAAGCTTTTGGTGTTGTGCTCCTTTTTTTTTTTAAAATATAGCTAAGAATGGGTGATCTTGAAATGTTGTAATAAAAGTACTTATCTAATAACAGCACTACATTTCACTATCAACATTTGATAAGTCAAATGTAGCATATGGGCGTGGTTACCACTCAAATATTGGAAGGTCTGAGAAAGTACATGGTAAGAGCCTGTACATAGTTTAAGTCTATAAAAATTGTTAAGGTTTAAATTCTAATATAAACAGTATTTCAACCGACAATATAAAGGTGCATAAAGAAGATCTGTAAAGTTGCAAAGACTAAAGTCTCAAATCCAAAGAGATATTCTTTATAAAAGTTAATAAAAGTTTACCTAAAACGGCTCTTTCTAACATGCCCCCACATACCTACGTCACTATCTGGAAAGATTTGCATAACGCCGCCCAAATGTTCAAGCAAAGAAAGAAGGCTAACTTTTAAAATAATCCATGTGACATCAGTGGTTTAACCGTAATTTTACGAAGCTACGCGAATACTTTTTGTGCGCAAAAACAAATATAACAACTTTATTCAACAATTTGTCTCCTCTGTGTCACTCTATAGCACCATTTTGGAAAGTGTCACATACGTAAACAACGTATGCTGTTCTGTGTCAGCAGCACCGTACGTGGATACGCTGTTTATGCTTTGATCTGAACGTGAACAACGTATCCACGTACATACATTGCATACGTTGTTTACGTAGGGTGAAGTCAGCAAAAGTGGGACATCAGCTAAAGTGGGACAAGCTTTTGGTGTTGTGCTCCTTTTTTTTTTTAAAATATAGCTAAGAATGGGTGATCTTGAAATGTTGTAATAAAAGTACTTATCTAATAACAGCACTACATTTCACTATCAACATTTGATAAGTCAAATGTAGCATATGGGCGTGGTTACCACTCAAATATTGGAAGGTCTGAGAAAGTACATGGTAAGAGCCTGTACATAGTTTAAGTCTATAAAAATTGTTAAGGTTTAAATTCTAATATAAACAGTATTTCAACCGACAATATAAATTTGTATTATATGTGTTTGTGTGATCATTCAATTTCATGCAAAGTTGTGCAAGTTTCTTTGTTCTATTTATTTTTTTAATCTAGTTTTGTTACTGTCCCAATTTACCTGAACATGCTAGATAAATTGAGACAGTAGCATTCAGCTAAAGTGAGCCATCCTATAAATTAAAAGATAATACCTTGATTAATGTAACAAATTGTTTTATTTTACAAAAAAAATGTCACAGACTGTAGGCAGAAGACAGGTAAAGAAAAAAATAAGAATAGAAATGTGTGAATATTACGTTTTTGTGCGTAAAAATTGCCTGTAAACAAACACATGACTGCTCTTACCCATACTTACACACATACAACATAAACACACATATATGAAAGCATGTGGTACACACACACACTTAAGCACACAGTTGGATACAAACACTTACAGTACAAAAGGAGCAGGCACAACATAGATGAAATCGTGGCATTTTTACACAACACTGTTTTTTGTTTAAGTGATTCAATTCTTTGTTTTTGTCCTTCTGTTGGAGTGTTTTAAATGATTACATTTGAACTTCTGTTGGAGAGCTTTAATAATTCTTTAAATGTATGCTTCTGTTGAAGTGTTTTAATTCAATAAGCGTTAGGTGGTTATGAGTTCACAGTCAATAGCACAATCCACTAGTATTTCTATTTTTATGAAGTTATTCTTTTAAATTCTGAAGATTTTCTATTGCAAAAGATTATTTGTTCAATGTCCTGCTGTAGGAAATAGTAGCCTATTTTGTAAGCACAGACTAGATAAAAATGTGTGCCCCACTTTACCAAACACAGTGTCCCAATTTACCTGAAAAAGCCAGAAGAAGAAAAAAAAGGGTGCTTAACATTTTTGAACCTCTGTATTTTTAAAACACAACCAATATTCTTTCAAAAACATACTGGGAGACACAAGAGACTTTGAGAATTTGTTTAAAGCATAAATAGTGTTGGTAGAATAGATTTATTTGTATTTAAAGTCCCCATGAAATCAAAATTAAAGTTTTTTGGGTGTTAGTATCAATATGTTAGTCTTAAGGTTATCTATAAGCAGGGGTGCACATACGTTTTTCAGCCTGGTTCTCATATGAGAACCTGGAGATTTGGTTTGGTCCTCACACGGCACATGGTGTGACCCATCAAATATAACTATAAAAAATTAATTAATAATAGTGATAATATTATTGCACTTTATTTATTTTATTTAAATAAAAGAATAAACTAAATAATAAAGTGTGATAATACTATTTTATTTTAAACTAAAAAGGGAGTATTAAATACAAATACAATTATTTTATAGTAAACTTATTATTATTATTATTATTTTAATTTGAACCTTAATTATTATTTTTTATTTGAATTATTTAAATTTTTCATTTTCAAACTTAAAATCAGCAAGCTTTTATTTTGGCGGGTTGCCGGCAAGTACGTATATGCGCTTCCGGGTTTAACGCTGCCGGGTTTAACGCTGCCGATTGTAGAGCGTCAGTGCAGGAAATGTCACAGTTTTGCATTGTGCTTTGAAAATGTTAGCGGGTAGCCTAGATATATGCTTTCAGTTTGAATAGAAATCTTATACAGTACAGTTTGTCGAACTAAAATGGTAATTGTGCATTAACAGCTGTCAACCATGTCGGTACGCAAACGCACGCTCTTAACTAATTTACACAGCGCTTATTTTGGTCGCGCATGCGGATCTGCGTACCACTTATGTGCACCCCTGTCTATAAGGCAGTGTGCTCCAAAACAGTGACAAAATTTGCATTTAGAAGATATAAGCATTCAAAGCTTTTAGTTTGTCAATTCCGCCAAAACGGCTCAACGATTTTTTTTGACGTCACATCGTACTTCATCTTCTCATCAAATCTTCTGACCAATCAAACACTCTCTAGAAGCCGAAGCGCGACGCTGAAGCTGCGGCTGAGATCGGTTGCTTGTTCACAGTGTAGTATTTCCTGTACAGTGAATGGCACGTAGTGTACAATGTAGGCGATAGGGAACGATTCAGATAGTGTAAATATGCTTTCGATTGGGGCAAATGAGGTCTGGTTTCACGTTGTGTCACGTGTCTGATGCACAGTCTGATCCGGACTTTGTCTCTGGTCCAGAGACGCGATCGCACGGAGCGGATCATATGCGCGAGTCGGCATATATTAAACACTTTTAAAACTACACAGCTTCAGCATGATTATGATCACTATTTTGTTTTACTTAGAGTTTCATATTGAATCTAGGGGGTAATCTATTAGACTGTGGCTGTTAAATGCGGCTTTACCGAGCTCAACGGCTCTGACCCGTGCAGATATAAACAAAACACTACTGGCTAACTTAAAAAGGGGGCGGGGCTGCTCGATATGTCCCGCCCTGTCTTCCTGTTTCAGTTGAAATTACGTCACCACATAGAATAACGCTGCGTGTTTCAAGGCACTTCAGGGGACCTTTAATACTAGGGCTGCACGATAAATCGCATGTAATTGTCATGCGCATCTCGTCAGTAAAGCCGTTTCCGTGATTAGTAGTAAATCTCCATCACGTGCTTTCAGATGTAGCGATTCGCCTGCGATAATTAACGCGATATTGCGTAGCTTGTCAGTGAACTACGGCTCTGTGTAGTAAATGCCGCTCCATCTGAAGGCACGTGATGGAGATTTACTACTAATCACGGAACCGGCTTTACTGACGAGATGCGCATGACAATCACATGCAATTTATCATGCAGCCCTATTTAATACACAGTTTACCAAAAAGTGTCCCAATTTTGCTGACTTCACCCTATGTGATACTCTCCAAAATGGTGCTATACGGTGACACGGAGGAGACGAATTGTTGAATAAAGTAGGGCTGCACGATTAATCGAAATGAAATCGCAAAGGCGATAAATCGCAATTAGGCAGAAGATGCGATTGTCATGCATATCTTTTTAGTGAAGCATGGTTCTGTGATCAGCAGTAAATCTCCAGCCGAAGGCCAGAGGGTGCTCTCGCGCTGAAACTCCAAATACGCCTTGCAGAAAAAAACCAGGAAATGCCTATCGCTGCAGCTGAATAAACCAAAGATTTAACTGCTTTCATTGATTCAACGTGACTAATAATAAACACACGACTATGATGGTTTATCTGAGTTCGTCATATTATCATTTTTATTATAATAAAGTATATAATAATACAATGCTAATCGACAGCCTTTATCACTGCTTAGAATACTATGAAATATGTTTGCGTGCCTTATTTTGTGTAAGAAGCCACATCATCTCACAGAAGGATTTATTTCAAACACTCGACTGATGTTATGAAGTGAGTTTGGAGTAAAAACATGTTATTAAATGTGGTATTTTCACGTGCTTTGAGATGGAGCAGCATTTACTACACAGAGCCGTAGATCACTGACAAGCTAGACAAACAGCTGTCATTATCGCAAACGATTTCTTCTATTTCATAATCGCGCGATTATGAACACGATTTTGCGTAGCTTGTCAGTGAACTACGGCTCTGTGTAGTAAATGCTGCTCCATCTGAAAGCAGGTGATGGAGATTTACTACTAATCACAGAAACGGCTTCACTGACAAGATGTGCATGACAATCGCATTCGATTAATCGTGCAGCCTTAGAATAAAGTCGTTATTTTTGTTGTTTTCTTTGCGCACAAAAAGTATTCTCGTAGCTTCGTTAAATTACGGTTGAACCACTGATGTCACATGGATTATTTTAACAATGTCCTTGCTACGTTTCTGAGCCTTGATCGTGTTAGGATCCTTGCTGTCTATGGGAGGGTCAGAGAGCTCTCAGAATTCATCAAAAATATCTTAATTTGTGTTCCAAAGATGAAAGTCTTACAGGTTTGGAACGACATGAGGGTGAGTAATTAATGACAGAATTTTAATTTTTGGGTGAACTGTCATCACATTATTTCTTAACGTCGCTTGTTTAATTCAGTGACCATCCTGAAAATGCAGTTAATTTCTGTGCACTTTTGTGTTTAAACAGCTGAACTTCTGGCAGTCCTATCAATCGGTCAAAAAAAAAAAAAAGCTTAAAACACGGCTTCGTCTTCATTCATCACACTAGAAATGGAATGTCAAGTCAAGCCACTTCATTGTGGGATAAAATATTTTTGGCAAAGGTCATCCAGATATTCTATGCATACATGAACTGTATGCATACAGTATTTATTTTATGAAACTGTAGACACAATACAAGTAGTATGTTGTTCAAAAAGCATTCAAGTTAAACATACTGCAAAAAAAAAAAAAAAAAACAGAACAGTATGGTCGTGTTTCAACTAATTGTATGTTTTTGACAGGCTAAAGATGTCCAAAGATGCTGCATCTGCCCACACATGCTATAGAGTATCATGGTATTTTCTATGAAGCATGTAAGTTAGTACTGTAATTCCACCATGCTACCACCACTGTACCAATAGTAAATCACGGTACTGTTTGTATGGGTATGACGCCAAAAACTGATATTTAGGTAGCTAGCTCAAAAGCTTTTGAGATACACGGATTAATTAAGCTAATATAATATTATTTTTAATAAAAATGTGTTTGTATTCCTGTTTTTGAACCAGACTATACAACATTAGCACACACAAACATTAGCATCAACACAAACTTGTTGCTTTAAACTCAAGAAGTGAGTAAAATCTAAGACTACAGGCAAACTAAAATGAAACATTACCGAAATCATGTTTTACAGTATGAAACCTCTACACATTACACATTTATTTTCAGACGATGAATTTGACGGCTCGTGAAATGTTTAGTTAGCATTAGCACTTAGCACTGGCAGCTAGCATTAGCTCGACTCTAAGGATAAAACATACAAACACAAGTGTTTAAAACTTTACCGTTTACATCTGACAGTTTACCTGTGCCATAAACCATATAAACCTGTATTTGTGGCTGGATATATGATACATTATCACTCACTGGAGCAGTTTAACGTCTGCTAAGCTAACTAGGAAAAGTACTTCATAATGCACAGTCAGCTGAAACCAGTCCCATTAAGAACAACTCAATAATAAAGGTGATAAAACATGTGCTCACAGCATTAACGGAGACCTGCAGCAGAAGGATCCGATGATGATTTGTAGACGTTAAACGTTTGACAGGGTTTATCCATCCATGCGCTCAACTGTACAAAAACAGCGCAGCAACTCTTGAGCTGAACACACCTACACTGACATCTGCTGACCACCACAAGTTCTTATTTTATTTTGTTATTTATTATTTAATTTAAATTTTTTTAATTAAATTTAATTTTTTATTTTGTTAAACTATTTAATTAAATTATTAATCTTTTTTTTTACTAGAGTTTAGATTGTTTTGTTAATGTGTCTACTGAATGTGTTGATGGGGTTATCATTGTACTTTTTTTTCTTTTTTCCAATTTTCCAATTGTGAAGCACTAAGGTCAGCTCTGTTGTTTTTAAATGTGTTATAACAAATAATAAACGTGCTATAACAAATAAAATTATATTATTTTATTTTCACCAAGCGAATTAAATATAAAAAATTTAATAATTAAAGTTAAATAGTTATAATGAATAAAAATAATAAAGAATACACTAAATAAAACTCAGTATAATCAATAAATCAGTCAATCTTTTGTTCCTATGTCTCCTGCAAATGTGACAAGTTGGTTAAATAATATCATGGTGGCTCAATTTAATGTGTATCAGAATCATAGACTGTAAAAAAAGATGGACGACGCGTCTCCTATTCCTTCCACTTAGAAAAGTGAAGCCAAAGCATCTCAGTACGGCCGCTGACATCTTGAGTAAATTACGTCATTTGGAGCAGGAGTCTGCGCAGTAGAGATTCGTTTGGAGCCAGAGTCTGCCAGTAGTGTCGTGGGGTGGAGCCGCGGTATCAAACTCCCGCCCAAACTCCCGCAGACCCAATCAACCATAAGGACACGCACCGTTTTTATAGCATCAAATTACTAGCTAAAATCAAACTTATCACAAAAACGAACAATTGAACATAAAACGAACAATTGAACATATATCAGCGTGATAACAACTACCTTTAATGACCAAAACTATCTTTTGGAAAATTGTATTGGAAGTATAATTATTTTTTTTTATTTTGACTCAAGTCCCATTCGTTTACATGGAGAGGGCGGGGTTTATGACCTGTACTGCAGCCAGCCACCAGGGGGCGATCAAAGAGCCCGCAGCTTCACCTTTCAGGACGTGTGAGGCACACCCGATCAGAATAGGGTTTTATTGGTCAGAAAAGACTGATCTAGTGAACAGTCACTCCTACACTGAACAGCATTAAATATACAATGCAGGCCTTAATATGGGAAATTAACATGCATACATTAGAAATTTAGTATGTATAAGAGTAATGGGGCAAACATAGTTATTGTGAGAAAGGGATAAACAGGAAAGTACATCAGTATATGGACATATGAGACAGTAAGCAGAGTTCTTACAGTTTGTGAGAAGTTTGATACGATTGGAAGCTGTCCAGAGACACGGTATAAGCTGAATGTCAGTTATCATTAAAAGAAGTGGGTTTTGGAAGGATAAAACACTAAATAAATACATACATAAATCACCCACACATTGTTCAAAACCTGTATGACTTTCTTTTGTGGAACGCATAAGAAAATATTTTAAAGAATATTGGTTAAAAAAAGTTTGTGCTCATTGTATGGACATTTAAAAGGTAATACAAGAGATTTCAAAATTTTTTTTAATGTATGTCTTCTGGGGGTGAAGTCATTATGTACATTAACAATGATTTAAGACCAATATAACGGTTGGCAACTTTGTTTGCCTGGCTTAAGTTTTTGTTGTTGTTGTTGTTGACATGGGCTGAATCAATCACACACCCCTATTTGAAGTTTTAAGGATCCAACAATTAATTTCTAGTCCTGTAAAGCCTGATATACAAAATTATAGTCAAAAATTGTTTTAAAATGTATCAGTTTATTGAACCTTTACATGTTACAAAAAAAGGAAAGGTTTGTGTGTTATGTTGCGTATAATATTTGATACATATATATATAAGTGTTTTATGGCTAATATAATATAATATAATATAATATGAATATGGAGCTCATAATGAAGGAGGGGCCTTTATTCAGAGGCCCAAAATTCAGAGGACCCAAAATCAGAGGCTGATAATTTAGAGGCCTTAAAAATTCACATATGATACAGGCTTTATAGTGTTAATTTCATCATATTACTGCAATATCCCCAAATACTTTAGCTTAATGTTGTACTAAACACACTTTCTAACGGCAATTGTGCATATATGTTGTCTATCTGGTAGGGAAACCTATTAATTTTTTATTCATTTATAAACGAAGAAAAACTGAGTGAAGGTATGCTATTACTGTTCTTCGTAGTACGGAGCCCCTTCAAAGACAAAAATATGAGATGGGAGGAAGAATGATATTTTAATGCTTTTGTGTTCGCTCTGAAAAAAATTTGCGTTAAAAAACGTGACACGCATGTCTTCCGGAAATCCTGTAGAATTGAATCAATCAGATGACAACTTCAAAAATCTCTCTGATTTTGTGTGCCATATGCATCAGATGTTCAGCCAGCGGTCCGTGGGCACGATGACTGAGGATGAGACTATCACTTCATACATAAACGACTGTTGTGTCAAATGAGATTCAAAGTGTGTATAGAAATTGAAATCGAGAATCATCTCAAGAAAACTTCAGGCTGCTTTCCACCTTCATTCAGATTTGAATTTATGCAAGATTGTCATGACAAAATGTGCCCAAGAGTGAATTGTTCATTTTGTAAATTTTCATGCAGGATTGTCATGACAAAATGGGCTTAATAGTGAATTGTTCATTTTATAAACTTCAATTTAATTATTGTGTACATTTTGATTGTTACTTTTAAAATTATGCTGCTGTGTGTGTGTGTGTGTGTGTGTCAGTGTGTGTGTGTTTTATTGAAATGTTTTAGTTTTCATAGCCTATAGAAAAATGTATGATGCAGGTGTTCTTGACTTTGGAGTAAACATATATTTTGAATCTTGTGATTAAAGTATATTTCATATAAAATGCCCAGAAGTTTCAAACATTATTTTTAATATCACAAACAGGAAATAACTCGCATAATTCAATGAAACTAATAACTATAAATAAATTACAACTAAATTACACAAGATTAATGTTTTTAAAATGCTTAATATATCATTATAAATGCATACATAAAGTATGACGCATCGTGTGTAATATAAGCACATTACCCCTTAAAAACCGTAAGGGGGCGTTACACTGTTAAGTACGTAAGCTCCGCCCCTCACTTCCGGTTCTGTGGCTGCGGTTCTAAAACTGCTGGTGCTGCGGGTCTGCAGCTGGATAGCTGGATAGATCTGCCTGCTTCAGGTCTGCAGCCTCCCCTTACTCGCGTGACGCGCCCCCTGTGGGAGAGGGGAGAACCTGTTTTTATACAGTCTATGGGGAGAACACGGGCTCAATCACGTGATATCTCAGAAGGCGGGGGCAGTGTATCAGAGGTGGCTCTGAACTTCGCTCGCATCGGATTGGTGAAGTTTGTCGCTTCACCACAGTAGTGGTAAACGGTACGACAAGAGAAGAGGTGTCTGTTCATGTGTTGTTTTACTGCGTCTTAAGTGTAAGTACAGCAGAACATACTAATGTTGTACTTGTCTTATAGTGCATGGCTGCATGTAAAGACGGAAACATTGCAACGTGTCGGTGATCTTTAGCCTAGTTAAGGTTTAAGGGATTGTGCTGCATTTTACGCTTTTAGTATACATGTGCGCCTGTTTATAACAGCTGAGCACTTGCAGACAGCACACAGTGTTTTTTTTACAGAGTCGTTCCACGTCTGCAGCATAACTATTGATTAATTATTTGCAAAAGCACGTTCTAACTGGAAATGGTCGTTCCAAACCTGTATAATTTTCTTTCTTCTTTCATTTTGCTTAGAGATGGAAGAGTCTTTCTCACTTGCTTTGTTCTCACACCGAATTCACACCGTGTTCAATTTTCAGCGTCCTTATTTCTTGTGTTTTTCCAGATGTGTGTAACATTTCTGTCATTAAGGTTCTTTTTCACTGTGATGTTTCTGGCAGTAAGGAGCTAGATTATGTCCAAGCTTCATATGTATGATGGGTAAATACCAAATTTACAAAGCAAGATATCTTAAAGGGGTCATATGATGCGATTTCAATTGTTCCTTTCTCTTTGGAGTGTTACAAGCTCTTGGTGCATAAAGAAGATCTGTAAAGTTGCAAAGACTAAAGTCTCAAATTCAAATATAAAAGTTAAGAGTCGACCACGCCTACCTAAAACGGCTCATTCTAACACGCCCCCAGATGTCTACAGGTGCGTTCGACTTCATGCGGCGCCGCGCAAACCGATCGGCGGCTGACTTGAAGCAGTGCATGTCGGTTAGAAATTTTGTCCGACTTGAACCGGCGCCGACACCACGTCACTGTGTGGCATCAAAGTACCGCGATAGCGTTTCGAGAGCAGCCGGATGACTCAGCTGGCGCAGCTTTTTCAGAGGGACTGCAGGAGTGCTGATGACGACACAGCTGTTTCACCATTGGCCAAATTCACCACATGACAACAATGACGTGTGTTTCTAACATATTCAAATCCAATACTGCTCATAAATCTGTGTTTGTAGAACCGTAAAAGCTTTTTTACTGTAGTCACAATATACAAATATAAGTCGTTATATTGAGTCACGTTTATCATGAAAGCATATATACCCCCACTTTATTAGTATTTAAATAGTATATATTTACGTTGAACTTTATTCTTGAACAGATGGCGCTGAATTAAGCAGTATATAAAAAGTGTTTCTGTTGCTCATGAAAACGTTTCTGAAACGTCTGTGTATTTGACAAATATTGCATTTAATTTCCGTGCTGGTCGCTGAGGAAATACATCAACTTCGCGGATCGGCTTTCACCGTGGACTAAGCGGGGTCCAGCCCGGGGTCGTCACTAGGGCTGGGCAAAAAAAAAAAAATCGATTTTTCGATTAATCGTTTTTTAAAATGATATCGATTCTCAATCGATCTTTTCCGGGATTTATTTCAGCACATTTAAAACAAGATCTGATTAACGTGAATCTTATCATTTGTCTCCTCCACTAGATGTCACCCTTATTTACCTTGCGCGATGTTACAACAGAAAGCCTGTCATTCATTCAGCGCTTATCATGGCCATACGCATGATTCGCAATGCTCAGGTGAAATGCTATAGTAATACTATAAATCTGCGGAAGAATTTGATATCACGCATAGGCGCCATGATTTCCGCAATGAATGAATGAATGGATGGCGCGTCGCACTTTGTTTACTACACACATACTAAAGCGCGGATGACGCTCGCAGTGTTTTCAGCTTCTGCCGTCTCACTATATGATGATATGAACACGAATGTCATCTCCAGCTGCTCTGAGAGTCACTTCATTAGCATTTTACCATTTCATTTGAGAAAACTACCGTCATATCACATACAATCGAAATCGAATCGGGATATCTGAATCGATACCCAGCCCTAGTCTGTTTGTCATTTCTCCGATCACAAATGCAGACATGGTTTTATGTTTCCGCGGCGTGATACAAAGCAACGCGTAAAAAGACAGTATACGTCATTATAGTCCGTAATTATGTCCCCACTGGATGCAACAAATGCCTCGTTTATAATGGGTTTTAATATTTTTGTCTCGTCGCTCCGGCTGGACAGTACATCACAATATGGTAAGGGGCGTAACATTTCCGTCACACGCTTAAGGTATTCGGCCAATCACAACGCACTGGATAGCTGGCCAATCAGAGCACACTTCGCTTTTCAGAACGATGAGCTTTGTAAAAATTGACGTGTTTCAGAAAGGCGGGGCATAGAGGAGAAACAATAATGTACAGTATGTGGAAAATAATGTGTTTTTTGAACCTTAAACTGCACAAACACATTTCATTACACCAAATACACAAAATAATGTTCTTTTTAGCAGCATCATATGACCCCTTTAAATTTAAACCCAGCTTTAAAGTATATGCTTCGGATTGAAAAAACAAAACTTGCTTTCTTCTGTGGAACACAAAAGAAGATATTTTGAAGAATATTTCTGTCAACAAAATGAAAGATAGTTGGGTTCAAAACAATACTGGACCCCATTCAATTTAATTGTATGGTTAAAAAAACACTGAGACATTTTTTAAAATGTCTTCTTTCACAGAAGAAAAAAAATCATGCATGTTTGGAATGACATGGGAATTAGTAAATGAAGACAGAATTTCATCCTACCATTTAAAAGTTTGGGGTAAGTAAAATCAATAATACTTTTATTTAGCAAGGACTCATTAAATTGCTAAAAAGTGACAGTAAAGAGGATATTTATAATGTTTTCTGTTTCAGATAAATGCTGTTCTTTTAATGTATCATGGTTTCCACAAAATAGCCTTTGTGAGCTTAAAGGGTCATTTTAACTGAACTTCGGACTGGTGGTGGTGCTTTTTTGGTCATGCAGTGTTTCTGTAAAAAAATAAAATAAATTGGGGAAAAACTAACAAAAATACTGATTAGATAATAATGATATGAATTCTACTAATAAGAACAATATAAAACGCACCAAGGATTAATGAGCTACTGGATTCATGAATATTAATCAGGTTGTGTGCGTTCGCTCGAACTGATTTGCTGAAATCAAAACAGGGACGATAATAGGTGAGCGCCAGCCAATGAGATTGCCGTTTGCGCATTAGTTCCACCCACTACCGGAGAAAGCGGTAGTTCTTAAAAGCTGAAGAATTCCAAAGGAACTCCGTTATTTTGACAGCAAAATACAACAAAGAATATCGTTTACATGTTGCGCGCATAGGTAGCGCGTCAATTCTCTCTCTCCCTCTCTCGCTGCATGTCACGTATGAAACAAAGCGACGGCGAGTCGTGCTCCTTCACACTAGAGTTTACGATACGTTAAATACAGGTGCGTTGCACATCCATTCAGATGACGTGTGAGACATTTTTTTTTTTATGGATGGGCGCTTTTTATTTAACTTCTTTTGGACTGATGCATGCAACACCCGCTGAGTGGCATTAAACAGCTTGAAAGATCAAAGACCATTTTTAATATAACTCTTACTGGATTCGTCTGAAAGAAGAAAGTCATATACACCTAGGATGACTTGAGGGTGAGTAATTTGTGGGCTAATTTTCATTTTTGGGTGAACTAACCCTTTAAGAGTTTTCTTTTCTTTTTTTTTTATTGTGTATGCTCGTTGCATTCTGTTTCCCAGCATGGCTGAAACTAAAGGGAAGTTTGATTTTGCGATTGATCGGGGAGGAACCTTCACAGATGTGTTCACCCGTTTGCCCGATGGTAGAGAGAGAGTCCTAAAACTGCTGTCATATGACCCCCAGAACTACAGAGACGCCCCTACTGAGGGCATCCGCCGAGTGCTGGAGCAGGTGAGGAGGAAGACATGAATATATTTGGACTTAGAGTTTGTGGTTATGAATTTGATCTGGAAATGATAGAAGGAAAGAATGTAGTGAACAGAATTCTGCCCAAGTATTGCATGAAAGTCTGTTTGTTTGTTGGGTTTTATGAATTAAACAGGAGACGGGGCAGAGCTTTCCACGAGATCAGGCCTTGGACACTTCTCAGATTGGCTGGATACGGATGGGCACCACAGTGGCAACTAATGCCTTACTGGAACGACAGGGCGAGAGAACAGCACTCCTGGTGACACGTGGATTTCGGGACTTGTTACATATTGGCACGCAAGCACGACCTAACCTGTTTGATCTGGTGAGTAGTGCTAGTGATGTAGATTCATCCCAGTAACTTGAATGTTTTGAATTTGTTCACTAAAAAAATTCATTCATAACCATTTCAAAATAGCATACTGTTCTAACTATTTCTTTCAGATATGGCAGAAATAATAAGAGTTCCTATGCTACTCTGTATCCAGCCATTAGGTTATTCAGTAAAACAGCATATTTTTGAAATAATCTTCACAGAGACCGCTCAACTGCTACTGACTTGTGCAGGCAGGAAAAGCATCCAAGGGCTTCAAAAGTAAGAAGCTTCAATTGACGGAAGTAAACAAAAACAGTTAACTTCAAAGATTATTTTGTACATAAACAGACAAAAATTACTTAACAAATGAAACACCGCTTCTGGTGAGAATTAGTAATTTAGCAGCATACTTTTAGTGACAGTCCACAACGTTACACAATTATGCGAGAACAGACTTGGTCATTAGAGTTTACCGATAAGCTGTCCTTCAAACTGTTGCTCTGCCAAGACAGTAGTTGACCTGGCAGAAAACTGACTGTAGTAGAAGACACATAGAAAACATGAATAACTGCTATAACATTAATTATCTATTTCAAAGGTCACAAAATTAATGTAATCCAAGTATGCTTTGTTAGCTTTGGAAGACCATAAAATGAGAGTCCGGGGCTAACTGTCCAGTGGGGAAGTTGTCCCAAGGTCTATATCTTAAAAAGTTTTGAGTCACAAATGCTTGTTTTCTCTAGTAGAGGTTTTGTGTGTTGGTTTCAAATACCTGGTTTAACATTGGAATCATGTTTGTGAATTCTGTAGTGCAAAATTGTAAAATTCTTGTCTAAGTTTTTGTGAAAGCTCTTGGTTAAAAAGTGAACACAATGAAACCGCACATAGTAATGGAAGTTAGATTTTAACAGAAAGGTTGAACTGTGTTCTTAGGACAAAGGTATTTTTCATCAAAGACTGGTCCGGGCAAGTTGTCTCAATTTCTTTTGGCCAAAACAATGGCTTGATATTTATGTTACCTTGTTCTTTTTGCCGTTTTCTGAATTGTTTTACTCTGAAATGTTGAATAATGAATTCTCTGATAGTGTGGTGTTGTGCCAAGCTATTGGGGAACATAAAAATCCACATGAAATAAAATGTAGATTTATGTTGAAATGAAATGTTTTTTTTGAGTTGGCAGTTTTATCAATGGTTTAATTATGTTTGACTCAAGATGATAATTATGTAGCAAGAATGGGGTTGTTTGTGCATGTGATTGTGGACCTCCTGAGGACACAATTTTTTTATAATATTTACTGTTGGTTATTTTAACAAATTGCAGTTCAGTCAGCTTTTGGCATTGTAAAGTCAATTATTGAATATCACAAACAAACTGTATTAACTAACTAGCCATCCCAAACTAACTTGCAAGAACCCTGTCTGCCATGATTCCTGTTTCCATTTCCAAGTTGCTTTGATGAAAGACCAAGATAATCAAGTGTCTTGTTGTTGTTCGTATTAACATGTTTGTTGTTTTAGGAGGTGTGTATGCCGGAGGTTCTGTATGAGGAGGTGATTGAAGTGGAGGAGAGGGTTATTCTCAGACAAGATTCCTGTCAGCTACCCAGAAATGAGCCTAAACGAATAGTAACAGGTGATTAAGATTTTGATATTTTGTAATAAAGGACATCTATTCTGCCAAAATAAATCTATCACAAATAAATTTATTTTTATTTTTAGAAGTCAAAACATTCTCCTCAGTGCAAAAGAGCAGTCATTGAAACTGAGCTGCAGAAAATACTTGTTCCGAACTTCCATAAGTTATCAAAAAATGTATGTATGCATTAACGTACATTAATGTGATGCCCAGTCAGAAACTTGCCCCATTGCCAAGATTATTACAGAGGCTACTTGTTTCTAGACATCCCAATGCCAACAGAAATGGTCCGTTTAATTCTTATGGTCAGACAGGGAGAGAATGTAAAATTGCCATTAAAACCTTGACTAACATTTTATGTTTTTGTCATGTGAAAGTTTTATTGGTTGATATAACCTCAGAAAAGTATCAGTAATGTCACTTGCATGGAATCTCTGTCTCTCTCAGGCAGTACAGGAGAAAGTCTGGAGGTGTGGCAAGAGTTGGATCTTCAGCGCGTGGAGCAGGATTTGAGACGTGTGCAATCCAAAGGCATCAGCAGTCTAGCAGTGCTGCTACTCCATTCTTACACGTGTGTATAGATCATTATACTGTATACATATTATGTATTTATTACATGGTTCTCTGGAATATTTCTGTTTGGTCAATCATGGCCTTCAGCGGTCTGATATTCAAATGGAACCTTCAAGGGGGTGAAAAGCTAGTAATTAATTAAAGTGAATGTAATGTAATATTAAAATAAATAAATGGCTGAACAAACAAAGGCTGCACTATTAAAAAATCTGAAATAACAATATACAATATGTTGTCATATTGTGATTAATGATTATAAATTTAAAGGCTGTGATATAAGTATGTAGTCTGTTGCACTGCGTGTTCCAGAGCGAAGAATGTCGCTGTTCATTTACAGCCATGCAACTTATACTGTGTTTTCGGAGCACAGTAAATGCTTCTCACAAGCTCCCATCTCTGCAAGTGCTGTGAGTTTAACATGTATCAGAGAATGCAGTGTGCACTAGGTTCACTTTATTGACACTAAATTTGTATAACATTATTGTGGACAAAAGTTATTTTGCTAATATTCTGCCACAATTTTAACATTTGAAAGTGAAGAATTTAAGACGTAAATATTAGTATTGTACTTGTAAGTTTTAGTTGTTTCTTGTAAAGAGTGAACCCAAGTATGAACACCCCAAGTAACTTTCATTAGCAGTAGAGTGAGAGTCTTTGTTCTTTATGTCTGAATGTCTCAGCAACAGTGATATGAGACACATTCATATGAAATGTCATATCACAGTACAAATGTTGTATAAATAACAAATAATATATAACAATGTAACAAAATAACCACAATTTATATTTTGGCCAAATCATGCAGGCCTATATATATAATTCACTACAACATTTCAGAAAGTTAATATTTATTTTGTAGCGTCATATTGGTGGTATGAATGTGTTTTCTTGTCCAGCATTTTGAGTGCTTGTTTAAAGAGACTGTGCAAAGGTTCAGTAATAGTACAGCTTGTCACACAGTAGACAAATGTGACAGTATCATCAAGTGCATACATAACTTTGCTGTTTCATTGCTTGTTTAAATTACTTAAGATTACTTACAATTATGTGTAGCTAGTATCGCTACAATTTTTTAAATTTATTTATTTTTAATTCTTGTCAATTTAATGTCAATAATCACATCTAAATATTACCACTTCCACTTGTCTCTCACCTTACTATAATCATATGTGTTGTAATTAATTGTATTTTGAAATTATAAATTCTATTTAAAAATTATATGGAAATTATAAATGAATTGTAATTGAAAAATACATGCAAACAGGAGGCCTGCTGGTCTGCTAGTCTAAGTAGTACGCTGGCTCATCTGCAAAACACAGCTTACAACCAAGGTGAAAGTAATTAACAGTAAAACATAGATATAAACAAACACTGCAAGGTGCAAGAACTCACAGTGCAGTGTCATGAGAGGATACCTGGGTAATTGCATTAATTGAGTATCATCCGTGTAAGAACGACAGAAGTTACCATGAGCTTTGATGACTTAGTATAAAGAGGGAATAAAAGTGGTCTGTGTACTGAGCCCTGTGGAACACCAGTTGGTAGTTGGTGTGGAGATAACATTTCATAATGCCCAATGTGACATTATATCAAACACTAAATTACTTAAAGCATACTGAGACATCTGATAATGTTGAATGAAATCGTATTTCTCATTCCTGATGGTGTGTGTTTCAGATGGGCAGCTCATGAGAAGGCTGTGGGCTCTTTGGCGAAGCGTCTTGGTTTCAATCAAGTGTCTCTTTCCAGTGAGGTGATGCCCATGGTGCGAGCAGTGCCTCGTGGGTACACTGTTTGTGCTGATGCTTACCTCACACCAAAAATACACCTTTACCTCACTGAATTCTCTGCAGGCTTTAAAGGAGGCTTGAAGGTATGTCTGTGAGGTTTATTTTATCAAGCTTTTATATGTACCCCTTAATTTTTATATCCCATTTCTCCCTCCCTCAGGATGTGGATGTGTTATTCATGCAGTCAGATGGTGGGCTGACACCAATGGAGCAGTTCTATGGCTCTCGGGCAGTGCTTTCTGGTCCTGCTGGAGGAGTCGTGGGCTATGCTGTCACATGCTATGGGTTTATGGAAAAGAAGCCCGTCATTGGTTTTGACATGGGAGGTGAGAGATGAGTAAATAGATCTCCTGAAGGTTTAAAAGAATAGTTCATCAGAAAATGAAACTCCCATCCTTATTTACTCAACCTCATGTTGTTTAAAACTTTGCCTTCTGCAGCCTTGTGTGAGTAAATGACTGAAACTGAAGTTGTTATTCACTAAAAATCTTGCCTCTGGCACTTGTCTTTAAAGTTTGTATATGTTCATGCTGAGTGTGCTGTAAAGAAGGTGTTGAACTGAGGTCAGAAAGAGACTGTTGATGGATTTGTTTGTACAGGCACATCTACAGATGTGAGCCGATATGCTGGACAGTATGAACACGTGTTTGAAGCAACTATCTCTGGCATCACCCTGCAGGCTCCACAGCTTGACATCAGCACTGTAGCAGCAGGTGGAGGCTCTCGGCTGTTCTTTCGGTAACAAACATACAATATGAATATAGTTAACAGTGTAATTATTCATTTGTTTGATGAACCATTTTGAACCATTATAACACACATTGTATAGCATGCTTTTACATTTAGTTAGGTTGGTTCAGTTTCTTATTGTCATTGGTCATAAGAGAGTTAAATAAGAACCAGTGGCATTTGACTTGTGGGTGTTCATGATGAAGCAATAACTAATAATTAATCATTTAATTGGTTAGGTTTATGTATTACTGATTGTCAGCACAAATTAATTCATGCAAATGTTGCCTGTGCAGTCATCCAAAGATATCGTGTGCTGTGGGTCAGGTCATATCCACAACACAAAAACACATTCTTTGCCGTGCTTGTAGGAGTGAAACAGCCTTAATGTAATAACTGTTGGAGTGTTTCTCTATAAATAAACATTATGTTTGTTTACTACAAATATCTCTGACACGGTCCTATTATGACTTTGGTCATCATGGTTTTATTTTAATGTTTGGTATTGGGATCCTGACACTCATGCTCCACGTTGTGTTTTTTTGTTAAAGCACATGGCTTCTTTTGTGTTCCATCACCATTTGCTCTGCGTGTGTCCTGCATCTTGTCCCCACTCTCCTCATTTGTTACGCTTCTCACTTCTTTATATTTCAATGTGCAATTACAATAGGGAGTGACGATTAGTGGTTGACTGCAGCAGATTTTTTGATGGTTGATGTTGATATCTTAAAGAGCAGGGTGGCTATCTTATTTTTTAGTCAGTAAGATAAAATACATAACTGATGTATTGAAGTTCATATTTATTTTGCATATTATTTATTAAAATGATAAGAACAAATTGAAAATGAATCAACTATTGAGCATCAAGCATTGATACACCTCTCAATTAATTTAAAACGGAGCTGAATAATTTTTTTATTTCATGACAACCTCATTTATTTCCTCTAAAATTAAATTGTTTCATTAGAATATTTTTTATGCAATTAAAGAATGTGACAATGTTTACATGTGCCAAATACAGAATCCCATGTACCAAACATATAACATATAAGTACAAAACACAGGCTAAGTAAAGAAAGTGACAATATTTACATGTGCCAAATATAGAATCACTTGGACAAACAAACATATATATACTGATAGCCAACATTACCAGTCCATTCTGAATAGCTCCTGTATTTGCATTCATGTGTCTGTGAGCGTGAGCATGTCTGTGTGTGCGTGCGTGTGCGTGTGTGTGCGTGCGTGTGTGTGCGTGCGTGCGTGTGTGTGTGTGCGTGTGCGTGTGTGTTATTGTGTCTAAAGGTGGGGGAGGAAGCATACCAATGAAATTGTATCTTAAAGGGGTCATATGACGTTGCTAAAAGAACATTTATTTTGTGTATTTGATGTAATGCAATGTGTTTATGCGGTTTAAGGTTAAAAAAACACATTATTTTCCATATAATGTACATTATTGTTTCTCCTCTATGCCCCGCCTTTCTGAAATGTGGACGCTAATATCGTTATCTTTATAGTTATCGTTCTTGGTGTGAACGGGGCTTAACCCTTGAATACCGCTCCTGAGCGGTATTCGAGATGGTGTGGGTTTAGTGTGCGTTAAGGGCACTGCGCTTTGGTATTTTTAAGACCTGGGACAGTCTTGCGCACTTGCTTCCTGTCGCGCGCACGCGCTCTCAAGTGGCCAAGACCGCAAGTGTGGGTATTTGGACGAGGGGAATGTCTGATCTGCCCTAAACTTCACATTTGATAAGAGTCCTGGCCTTAAAGGTACAATATGTAAGATTTTCGTAATAAAATATCCAAAAACTACTTGCACAGCGTTATATATATTTTATGCAGTTGTGTATTTGTTATTCCAAAAGTTCCCAAGGATTTGTAAATCCAGAGAAATTCCAATTTTAAATAATGACTCGTCCCTGGTCATTGTCGCCTATCAATGACGTAATGTCTGCATATCCTCAGTTTCTATGGCAACACAGAGACACAAATGCTGCTGTACAGTTAAACTAAATCCATTACGGCTGTCGCGAATATAATGCAAATTAAATGAAAAGTGTTGACTGCAGCATTAAATTTAGATCTGCTCAGTGTTGCGCCATGATTTTTTATGCATTTTTACAGTGTTGCGCATTATGACCAATCACACACGAGTCTGTTGAGCTTATGAATACAATGGCCAATCAGAGGCGTTCAGATGAGGTTTTGTTCAGTGCACGGCGCTCGCTGACTGAATTCAGCTCTCACGTGAATTCTCTCATCATAAACAAGATGTACGTAGAGATTCATGCATAAAACCGTGTATAGACAGCTTTACTGATTATAAAGGGAGTTTTTTTGAGAGTGCTTAAACTCGAGCTAGACTTAAGTCAGTCATAATGTTCTTTGACAGTGTAAATGTTCTTTGCTTGCATTATCTGTATAATTTATTCGCTGTTTGAATAACTATGGAGGGTACAGGTAATAAAAAATTTATTCATTACCTCATCCGTGAACATCCTCCTTCATAGCGTCATCAAACTATGCCTTTGTTATTGTTTTGAAAATGTGACCTCTAGTGGTGAAAACATCTTAAGGCCAATATTCCATTATAATCATAGCGCCACCTGCTGGCAACAAGAAATGACTTGTTTTACACTAACTTGAACATGCAATGTCCGGTCTGCCCCAAACTTCACATGTTTGATAAGAGTCCTGGCCTGAAAACATTTACATGCCAATATTCAGTTATTATCATAGCGCCACCTACTGGCAACAGGAGATGACTTGTTTTACACTAACTTAAACATGCAATGTCCGATCTGCCCCAAACTTCACGTTTGATAAGAGTCCTGGCCTGAACACATCTTAAGGCCAATATTCAGTTATAATCATAGTGCTACCTGCTGGCAACAGGAAATTACTTTGTTTACACTAACTTAAACATGCAATGTCCAATCTGCACCAAACATCACATGTTTAGTAACAATACTGGCCTGAAGACATCTACACATCAATATTCAGTAATAAT
>NW_015653519.1:167432-168219 GCF_001515625.1 Sinocyclocheilus rhinocerous | reverse complement strand
TTGCACAGTGTGATATATTTCATGCAGTTGTGTATTTGTTATCCCAAAAGTTCCCAAGGATTTGTAAATCCAGAGAAATTCCAATTTTAAATAATGACTCGTCCCTGGTCATTGTCGCCTATCAATGACGTAATGTCTGCATATCCTCAGTTTCTATGGCAACACAGAGACACAAATGCTGCTGTACAGTTAAACTAAATCCATTACGGCTGTCGCGAATATAATGCAAATTAAATGAAAAGTGTTGACTGCAGCATTAAATTTAGATCGCTGACTGAATTCAGCTCTCACGTGAATTCTCTCATCATAAACAAGATGTACGTAGAGATTCATGCATAAAACCGTGTATAGACAGCTTTACTGATTATAAAGGGAGTTTTTTTGAGAGTGCTTAAACTCGAGCTAGACTTAAGTCAGTCATAATGTTCTTTGACAGTGTAAATGTTCTTTGCTTGCATTATCTGTATAATTTATTCGCTGTTTGAATAACTATGGAGGGTACAGGTAATAAAAAATTTATTCATTACCTCATCCGTGAACATCCTCCTTCATAGCGTCATCAAACTATGCCTTTGTTATTGTTTTGAAAATGTGACCTCTAGTGGTGAAAACATCTTAAGGCCAATATTCCATTATAATCATAGCGCCACCTGCTGGCAACAAGAAATGACTTGTTTTACACTAACTTGAACATGCAATGTCCGGTCTGCCCCAAACTTCACATGTTTGATAAGAGTTCTGGCCTGAAAACATTTACATGCCAATATTCAGTTATAATCATAGCGCC
>NW_015653519.1:159617-166376 GCF_001515625.1 Sinocyclocheilus rhinocerous | reverse complement strand
TAGTCATAGCGCCACCTGCTGGTAACAGGAAGTGACATGTTTTACGCTGTAACGAACTACTCCTAGAAATTTAATGACATCAACATTTTTTTTTGGTCAGTCTAATCTAAAGGCCTTTGTGATGTGAATTTGTGAAGATCTTGAGTTTTCGTTAAAGGACGTGTCCATGGCGCCGTGACAAATTTCGATGTCTCGCCATGGGAATAGAAGTTGTTGTAACTCAGGCATAAAATGTCCGATCTTCCCCAAACTTCACATGTTTGATAAGAGTCCTGGCCTGAAAACATCTGAAGGCCAATATTCCATTATAATCATAGCGCCACCTGCTGGCAACAAGAAATGACTTGTTTTACACTAACTTGAACATGCAATGTCCGGTCTGCCCCAAACTTCACATGTTTGATAAGAGTCCTGGCCTGAAAACATTTACATGCCAATATTCAGTTATTATCATAGCGCCACCTACTGGCAACAGGAGATGACTTGTTTTACACTAACTTAAACATGCAATGTCCGATCTGCCCCAAACTTCACGTTTGATAAGAGTCCTGGCCTGAACACATCTTAAGGCCAATATTCAGTTGTTATCATATCGCCACCTGCTGGCAACAGGAGATTACTTTGTTTACACTAACTTAAACATGCAATGTCTGATTTGCAGCAGACATCACATGTTTGGTAAGAATATTGGCCTGAAGACATCTGTGTGTCAATGTTCAGTTATAATCATAGCGCCACCTGTTGGCAACAGGATATGTCATGCTTTACACTAACTCAAACATACCATTTTCAATCTGCACCAAACTTCACCTGTTTGATAAAAGTCCTGGCCTGAAGACATCTACATGCCAACATTCAGTTATAATCATAGCGCCACCAGCTGGCAGCAGGAGGTTTGGCACATATAAATGACTTTGACATATTCCTCCTATATTTACCACTTTAAAGGCATATTGCCCACCGTTTGCTGTTTTCCTAAAGCCACCGGGTGGCGGTGAGCCCGGGTGTGAGGGCCATTTCATCGCTGCTTGCAGCTTGAATTAAAATATTATTATTATTATAAGATAATTTTAAAAAATATTATTATTATAAGCAAGACATTCGCGGTCGCTCTAGAGTGTTACCATTAAGAGTATTCTCAGTATGTTGGATCTTTTTATTGAAAGCAGCCTACATTTACCTGTTGAGACATGCCTTCACTTTTATATACACTTTTATAGATAAGTGTTGTGATTGATTTTTGAGTTTTGATTTGGGAGAGGTGGGACATGCTAAAGGGGTGTTTGCAAAGGTTGTTTGAAAATATGCTTTATTTTTGTAATTCTGCCAGGTGGCGCTAGTAGCACAAAACCTGCATACTTTACCTTTAAAAGAGTACATATACTAGACAAATCATTTAACATAGTAGGCTTATAGTGTATTAGTCATAGTTCTCACATAGCATAAAACCGTGGAACTATATTAACACTGTGTAAGTTACGATAGGTAAATATTTTTTCTATTGTCTGTATTTCAGGTCGGGGATGTTTGTTGTAGGGCCAGAGTCAGCTGGTGCTCATCCGGGACCTGCCTGCTATAGGAAGGGTAAGAGCAGCTATTAGGTTATCAGACGTACTGTCTTTCCATCTTCTTCTTCTTGCTTGTACATTTAGCCTTTCTACATTGCATAATACTTGCTCCCATCCATCTATTCTTCTCATGTCTGTGTTAAAGGGGTCATCGGATGCCAATTTTGATATGATTCTTTAGTGTCTTAATGAAAAGTCTATAACATACTTTGGTTAAAATTTCACAATGGTAGTGTAAAAAACACCCTTTTTACCCTGTCAAAATCAGCTCTGATTTCAGCAAGCTGTTTTAGTCCATGTCGCTTTAAATGCTAATGAGCTCCACTCACCCCGCCCTTATCTTCTGTGGGGTGATGAGCAGACTGTAAACTTCAGCCGAGAAACTTGCTAACTAGCACATATTAGGAAAGGTGATTTGCAAAGATTCATAAAAACCCTTATACTCACTTCTGTAGATGAAGCTGGATCACGAATGATTTGTGCGAAAATAAACTCATTTAGGCAGATCAGGGATCAGCGCATTACCTTCAAAAACGAAAGTAATGTTAATCCTCTGCGTCTTCAGCGGCTCAGATGTCGGGAGTAAATGACGACTGCTATGTTCATTATAACATCCAACAACAAAAAATCCTCAATCGCTTAATCGGAGACATTCTTGTCTTCCCCTCCACCGAAGTCGACACAATGGCGGACAGCTCACTCAGGGTGGGTCTAAGGTAAGACGGCTGTGTCAATCAACTATCGTGGGAGCGGCCTGTGCAGAACTACGTCATTCTGACAGGAATCTCAGAACAGCCTGATTTGAGAAAGGGGATTTTAAAATGGGAATTTAAAAAGAACACTGGGTGGATTCTTATCATTATAGGGTGGATGTGTACTCACACTTCCAACACACATTTATGTTCAAACAACATGTAAAGTGAATTTTGCATCCGATGACCCCTTTAAACGACTCAATTGCCTATCATCTATTGCTGATTCACATTCTGATTTACTACATACAAGACAAACTTTTGTGTAAGTTATAAAAATGTACCAGTACTGGCACATTAATACTAGTCAAGACATTAAGGCACCCATTACAATAAATGTACATTATGCCGAATAAATGATTTACACTAACTTTGAACTGCTCAAGCAGAATGATTTGCCAGAATTCCTGAAAGGTATGAACCTCAGGCCAAAGTCCTCCAAAGGATTCAAATAAGATGTCAGGACATTCTGACAGGAGAAAAAGACAAGAGAAACACTTAGAAATGTCAGAACACTTGTCAGTCTCACGCTGATTTTATGTTATGTCTATATATAGTATTATATTCTTTTATTTTTCTATAATATTTGTAAGGGAAACAGGTCCATTTAGCTCAAAGGGAATTATTTTTGATTTTATAGGGAATTTGAACAGAATCACTGTTTTACGATTGATCAACTGAATCGGCCAGCGATTGATTGAACGAGCCGTATAACATCAACTCTGCAATGGATATTAAAATCTAAAATATAGTGAAAACACTATGTATTAGCACAGTGTAGCAAATCAGCTCAAAAGGGAAATGTATATAAATAATTACAATTAATTATGATTAATTACAATTATTTATATCAGCTGCCAGTAGTAACTGTAGCAGAATTAAATTGCCCTCAACTAATCTGTTCGTCCAGCGAACATTCAGTGTAAGTTCATATCAACTCTAGGAAAGGATATTTTCGTGGCCACAGAAAATACTTTCATACAGTATTAATGCATTAGAGCATGTAGCAAGGTTCAAAATCTTAAAGGGACATTAATTTGCAAGGCAGAATCAGAAACGAATTGTGTAAATGTAATTTGTGCACAAAAGTTTTATTAACTAAACACTAACACAAACTAGTTTAACAAACAAACAAACATACATACACTCACACGGACATACAAAAGGGGAGCTAAAGTGGATGAATGAAGCCATTAGAGAAACCAGAGAATTCAGTTATGGAAAATGAGTCAGAACCACCTGAGTTAAAAACCATCAGTGCCGTTTTACAACGAGGTCTACCGCTTATACTAAACCTCTGTTTTTAGTTAAATGTACGATACTTGCATTGCCTTGGTCGTTGAACGAGTGTCCGGATGCAGTTTTGGATGAAAGTTTTGATGGTTTGAAGGTTTGGCGGTGTTGGATTTCTTCAAGTTATTCCGGGTTTGAAGGGTGATGAACTGCAAAAGATGTTATTCTGGCTCGTTGGTGATTTGGAGAGTTTTCTCCCAGATGAAGGTGATGAGAGAACTAAGAGAGACATCAGCTGAGATCCTAGGATCTTTGATGAATGGAAAGTCAAGGCCGAGGCCTGGCAGGGTGAATGTAAAGACAAGGCCGAAGCCTGGTGCAGACTTATAAGGTACAGAAGACTTCTAGCTCACATCCTCATCTTCTCCGTATCTAACAGAACCGCAGACTGAAAGGCTATATGGAGCCCACCGGCACGCCCGCACCGGCTCAGGCTTTCCACACGGGCAGCAATTAGAAGATTTAGCAGAAGACCCGGGTGGAACTGTGCGTGAGCCCTTTAAAGTCTGAGAAGATTCAAGCCTCTCAGGATGGGCTTGTCCAATGAGAAAGGCCGAATTTCCAAGCGGGAGGTTGGAAATACTGGGGAGTTTTATGACCCTTTGTCTGAGAGCATGGTAATTTGCATATGTAACTTGATTGGGTGTTGATGCAAAAACTACTAAAGATTCTTAAAACACTAATATATTGCCTATGTACCAACATATAATATACACTCTCGTTTAGATCATCAGAAGACAAATTCAAAGAGACCAAACATGGTATCGGTGGGGTTATATTAATTAGTGATCTATCATAACACACAAAACAGTATACAATTCAAAAGACAATATACAAGAACAGTAATGGTATACACAATGTCCTGAAGAGATGCGTGTTCATTCACAGAAAGATTTTTCTATGAATTAATTACAGAAGAGTCGATTTTTATGGGCATTGTGTGTCTTTCCTAAGGGTAAATGAATTGAGAGTTGCTCTGCCCGCATTCCTTTGAGCAATAAAACTAGTGTTATCAGCATTGGTTGCCATGGAACCAGAGGCCTGTTCTGCCTTTTTGAGGCGTTAGCCGCATTTCGGGGGAAGGGTCCATTGAGCCCTCACTTGTTGATTGAGGGGTGTTACGGAGTATTTTGTTAAATATAACAACAACAAAAATTGTGTGTCTGATTGGTCCAGATGCTACAACAGTAACAAGATCGGCAGTTTAAGACATTAACTTGTAAGCACAAAACACAAGATACTTTTGTTTTCAATATAAATAAGACTTTATTCAAATAAATCTAAGACAATATAAACTAATCTCACACATAAACACGCGCACTCACACATTCACACAAGTTGCAGGAAGAGAGAAAGTGAGGAAAGAATGAGTTTAAGAGAATGAAAATGTGAAATCCCAAGTTTATAGCAATATGTGCAATTGCTCAGTCCTGAGCAACCATCAATCATTTAATTAACCCTCACATTGAGTTCCTCAATGAGGTTAAAATATATATCAAATACACCAGGGGTGTATTCCAGAAAGCACTGTTAACTTACCGTCAGCTAAACCCTGAACTTTCGGTTGATTAACCCCAAACCTTGCTTACTCAAGGTATGTGGTTCCAAAAACGCGTCCGAGAGTAAGTTCATTCAACTCAGAGTATGTTCCTGGTTAAGACTCAAGACATTCTCAACAGAGCGATGAATCGACAAGTCACTATGGAAACGGACGCTAAAAAAAAGCACGCCATGCTGTTTCTTTCTTCTTCTTTTTTTCAGTGGTCGTTTACATGCTTAGTGCATATCGCCACGTAATTGATGGTTGTGCAATCATTTTAATTTTTTTTCCGTTTAATCATCGTTCGAAGTGACGTCTTGGGTGTTGGCCTACAAATGGTGCAGAGTCAGTGGCTGGTTGAAGTTTTAAGGCGGGCGCAGTCGGAGTTGGACTTTGCGGCAAAACCTAACTCAGAACGCGAAACTCTCAACGGAAAAGAAAATGAACTGAAGTAAAAGAAAGAGAATAAGAGTGTGACGAGACTAGATGGATTTTCTCCTCAAGATGTACGAAGCAGCTGGCATGTAAGCCAGTGCACGCTCAAAGAGCGTTAAAAAGCAGCGGTAGCAAAAGCATGGCTAAGAGCAAAAAGCAACATTTGATGGTGTCCTGAGTTTTTAAACTCGGCTGTTGGACACATCCCAAATGGTTTCTTGACCAGTTAGACATTGTCTTAACTCGGGGTGTTACTATGTTTCTCCTCCCAATACATAAATCAACATGTTATCTTATCAGTCACATGGTCCGAATTTTCCCTCTCTTGCGGAGTATAATTTGGACATGATTTCTATAACAAAAATATAATACATTTTACAAAGTATTGATTGATAGAAATGTTTAAAGGGGCACACACTGGCCCAGCTAACCAATCACAGCACATTTCGTATTTCAGAAGGTGGGCCTTCATTTGATACAGGAACTATTCGAAGCTGTTCATGCCAGACTGGGGAGAGAGAGGTGTTGTAATAATGTAAAATATGTGAAAAATAATGTGTTCTAGTACACCCCCAAAACAAAATCAAGACTTTGTAAAAGAGCATAATAGGACCCCTTTAAAGCATGAAAATTCAAACACACACATAGTAAACATGAATATAAACCTATAAACTATTCAATAGTTATTCAAAATGACTTACACAATGAGTGATTAGAACATGATAGTCAAATGTGTGGGTTAAATACATGATATGGAGTTAAGCAATGGACTGATATTTTTTTATAGGTCCTTTTGAGATAATTTTGTTGCATGTTCATCTGTAAAAGATCTCTGTGGTTCTGTAAACATGAGAATGTGCTTTGTGAGGAGCAAAAGGTCAAAAGGTCTAGAAGGAGTCTGGTCTTTGTCCTGGGTGGGGGAAACCAATCCGAGGAAGTCTTTAGATTGTGATTTCTATGACAGATTTACATGTGATGGTCATGCTGTGTATCTCTTTGGCCATTAAGCTTGGTCACTTGCCCCAAATTTGACAAACTCCTTCCTGAGTTGGAATTGTCAATAAGTGTTCTTTTGTTTAATGTTGAAAGCTGTTCGAAGCTGCTAGTTCGTTAGGCTCACTTCAGACTCGTGGCGCCAGGGTATCGTGGACAGATTTATGACGTTGTCTTG
>NW_015653519.1:157194-159210 GCF_001515625.1 Sinocyclocheilus rhinocerous | reverse complement strand
GTTGTCTTGTTATCCTGGGCCTCTTTGTGGAATTTGGCTCTTTGGGTTGTTCCAACACCAATCTGATTGAATCTTAAATTGTCTGATTCGCTCTGATACCATACATATACAATAGAACTGTTTTAGGCTATATACATATATACAAAATTACATTACATGTAAATGGATTTAAAATTAGCTGACTGCTATTATTAAAACAAGGTAATCAATCTGGTATTAGGAACAATCAGTAGCACTAGTGATACTAGAAACCAGGGATTAGGTTAAGTTCAAATTACTTCACACTGCATACACACATGCTGTATTTAAAAGCTTCAATTAAAGAGTGTTAACCCCTAATTGTTAAAGCTATTTGGTAGCTTAGCCTAAGATTAAACTATGCTAAGTTGTGTTAGCTTAGCCGCTTCAGGTGGTTTGTTTGCAACATGGCGTCGCGTGTGCTATGTGAAGTTAGTGCTTCCTGTGACAAGTTGTTGTCATGGTAACCAATGCATGCCAGTGTAATTCAAACAGTTTAGTGTCTGCCTATTTCAAAGAAGTTGCCCACAGTTTTAAAACGTGGTCCTTTCAGTCCTTCAAGACTTGTTGCATAAAATAAGCACTTCTATGAGTGCTTCTCTAATTTAACAATAAACTTCTTGCACTTGTTTAAAGAATTTAAAAAACAGGTTTACTGTAAAAGACTTGTTGCATAAAATAAGCACTTCTATGAGTGCTTCTCTAATTTAACAATAAACTTCTTGCACTTGTTTAAAGAATTTAAAAAACAGGTTTACTGTAAGTTACAGCCGGTTTAAACATATATGTAGTTATGTGTGCCTCACACATGAATACTAAAGTACAGTATTACACATTTAATTTCACTCAGCGAGTGAAACACAGTAATGACCACCAAGTTACTAGGCTTGTATATATGCAGTCAAAGTGTAGATGAATTGCTTCAATCTAATTATAAACTATAAGGCCTTTATGCTGTAGAAAGACGAGCAACACTCAAATCTACCTTGATATAACTGATTTCTTCTTCAAAGAAACAATTTAAACAATACTGCAATTTTGTGATTTCTTCACTAAAGCATTATACATTATGGTACAGTTTGGACATGCCGCTGAGCTGAGATTCAGACTTATGCTTTGTCAGAACAGATTTATGCTTTAATACTGAAATTAGGGTTTCTTTGCTAAAATCAGATTAACCTTACACTGATACCATTAAGCATGAAATACATAAAGACTCTTCCAATCATAATAGCGGTACCAATTCAAACCCCCACTTTATCTGCATCTAAACAAGCCAGCAAATAGGGACACAACAGCGCATCTCAAGTCACGCCCTATTTTAACCTGGACTATCACGCACACACTTTTAAGTTGACAGTGTTTAAACTCATAACTTTCGTTTTATCATGCCCGCATCCTCCACCAAAATCTGTAGCGAATCAGCTCATGGGGAAATATGAATAATTAATCATAACTAGTTATAATTAATTATAAATATTTAGATCCGCTGTAGATATTTACTTGACCTCTCAGGGTCAACTGTCTGTCAATTCTAAGAACGTTAATTTCCTGGTTAAGGGAAATAACTTTCTTACTGTACAACTCTACACAGAGCCTGTAGCATAAATCTGCATGATTAGGGACTCCAGTTATGAGCAAACAATGAACAACATCAAGTGTGATACAAGTAAGACTTTATTAACTACATAAACACTTAAACTAGTCTAACATACACATAAACACTTAAACTGGTCTAACATACACATACACACACACACACACACACACACACACACAGACATATGCATACAGTTGGTATAGGAAAGGGTTAAAGCTTAAGCAGTAAAGAGGAGAGAAATAAGGAATGAAGTTATGGAACCATTTGCATATTCAGCAGATCTACCGCCTGAAGGAAACATCAGATTCTTAGTTCAAACACACCTTTGTAAAAAGGTGAAAATGATACCTAATGTATCAATTAATAAGACTAAGTTTGAATACTTGCACGTCTCATCT
>NW_015653519.1:146149-156059 GCF_001515625.1 Sinocyclocheilus rhinocerous | reverse complement strand
CGCCTCTCAAGCCTCTCAAGATGGGCTTGTCCAATGAGAAAGGCCGGAATCCCAAGTGGGAGTTTTGAGATTTTTATGACCTCAGAAGACTAATTCATAGATACTAAACATGGTAGGATTACATATAGGTAAGATGACAGGAACGAGTGGTTCCATCATAAGCCTGCATAAAATAGTATAAAATCTCAAAGACAACATACACAATGACCTGAAGGATTTGTGTGTTCATTCAAAGAAAGGTTTTCCTATTAATTAATTAGAGAAGAGTCCATTTTTACTGTGCACTGTGGATTTCCTATGGAAAATGTAGTGCGAGGGGAAATTCTCAACATGGCATTAGGTCGTAAATGTATCTGGTCTAGCAAAGGTGTCGTGGTTGCCATGGGGACCAGGGGGGGCCTGGTGTCGTTGCAGACATCCTGGCACCCAGTATGTTTATTGGGTGAGGGGTCTGTGAATGTTTGTTAATCTAATGAATAATTGATTTGTTAAATCAAATGAAAAATGGTGTGTCTGATTGGTCCAGACGCTACAAATTCTATAACTGAAAAAGGGCAAGATGTCTATAGTCTCATCTTATTGAGTTTATTGGGGTGTTTGTATGAACTGTATAATGGTTTAAAACGATATGTACTGTAAAAACAGAAATGCTACCCACATCCAACACTACATTTAACATCTAATAAATAGAGACTTGCGAATCTCATTAATCTCTTCTGCCATGTCTCTGACTGATGTTCTCTGTCAGTATAGCTATCATCTCATGTGAATTCCCTGCTGACAGAAAAACACAAGCTAAATGGCACTGAATGCAGGTGATCTAGGAAGGACCTGGCTTCCTTGTCTTCATACATTTAAAATCTGCGGTGACAGCTTCTGCCTTACATACTTCTGCCATGTTTCTCCAAATGAAAATGTCTTGAGGTTATCGTGTCATAAAGACTGAACTGAAAGCTACAAAAACTCTATTGCACATGTTTATTGTGTTTCTCTCTTCTCCCCTGGTTCAGGTGGTCCTCTGACTGTCACTGATGCTAATCTAGCCCTCGGCCGCCTGCTGCCTACTTTCTTCCCAACAATCTTTGGCCCTGGAGAAAATGAGCCTCTCTCAACTGAGGAAACCATGAAGCATTTCCGCACTCTCACAAAAGAAATTAATCAATACCTCTCAACTAACCAATTATTGAGTAGTGCTGCAGGAGGGCACCATTCAGAAATGAGTGTAGAAGATGTTGCCATGGGCTTCATCAATGTGGCTAATGAGGCCATGTGCCGGCCAATCAGAGCACTTACACAGGTACAGCACCCTATTTAGTCATTTTCAGTAAACAGTTCAGAAAACACTGAACTTAAGGTATTTAACTGACAAAGTTGTTTGCATGCTTTATTTCCAATCATGAAATAATGCCTTACAAAACTTCCTTAAATTCTTTCCAAAATTAAGATTCATTCAACAGCTTTGATTCAAGTGGATTAAGGAATGCCTTTGCTGTGCACCTTCACTGTGTGCGTGGTTTGTTTGGGATAATTGTTGCGTTATACCTGACCATTACACCAACAGGGACATTGCATTCTAAATATAGGGCTCTGTGTGGGCCAGTCAAGTTCTTCCACACCAAACTCATCCAACCATGTCTTTATGAACATTGCTTTGCACACTGGGGCACAGTCGTGCTGGAATAGAAAATGGCTTTCCCCATTTTTAAAACTTTTTTTTGTTCCCACAAATTTGGAAGCATTGTCCAATATGTCTTGGTATGATGAAGCATTAAGTTTTCTGTTCACTGGATGTAAGGGGCCTATCCAAACTACTTTTTTTTTAAAAACAGCTCTATACCATTATCCCTCCTTCACCCAACTTTACAGTTGGCACAATGCAGTCAGATAAGTAACGTTTTCCTGGTATTTGCCAAAAACAGACTCACCCAGTAGACTGCCAAACAGAGAAGCATAATTCATCACTCCTCATAACTCTTTTCCTCTGTCCAGTCCAGTGGAAGCATGCTTTACACCACTCTATTTGATGCTTGACATTGTACTTGGTGGTGTGAGGCTTGCATGCAGATGCACTGATCTTAGTAGATTACATTTAACATTATGGATCACCAGAACATCATCAGAAATGGACCTGTGTGTGAAGTACGTTCACGCCAACATCAAATCAGATTTGACTTGTTGAATAACGTCTCTCTCTTAACAGGCTAAAGGCCATGATACATCTGAGCATGTGCTGGCATGTTTTGGAGGAGCTGGTGGTCAACATGCCTGTGCCATTGCAAGAGCCTTAGGCATGAAGACTGTCTTCATACACAAGTATGTCTGTATGTTTATGCATGTGCGTTATCAATGTGTTTTATTCTGTTCAAACAAATCAAGCATCAAAAATGTCAGGCATTACTTGCCTTTAAACAGACTGAGGACAAAATAGAGTATGAGTGACAACTATTTCCTCACTGTTTAATATGTTCTGGAATACAGGTTTTCCTTAACATGTTTACCACTTACTCTGCACTCACTGGAAAAGACAATCCTGGTGTGAGAGAAAACTAATTAGAACTTTCCTGCAGCTCAAATAACCCCTGGGGGGTTCAATTCCCAGGGAATGCACGGACTGATGAGATGTAATGTAAGTTGTGGGGATATTATTACCATATGGATGGGAATTAAATTACCACATGAGCAAAAAACAATAGATAATTCACATTCCTGATTTGGACGACAATAAAATGGAGTAAATGCAGGAATTATACATCCCCGTGTAAAACAATTATTATCTGAATCGAATTTATGGTAAACTCTTATTACATTTTTTAGGTGAGGCCCACGATGATAAATTGTTCAGAAATTATTATTCAGAAATAATGTCCAAAAGTAATAAAACTTGATGCACAGGCAACAGGACGTCCTGAGTATTGAAGAAAAAATTCTGAAATTCAACTGAAAACCTGTCATATCTAGGCAACTTTTTGATTAAGGAAGGTGAAAGTTAATTAATAGTCTGTGGTGGGAGGTTTTACATATACTAATATTGGCAGTTGGACAGAGCAACAAAAAAAAAAATCAACAAAATTCAGTAGGCGATAAATTAATTTGTGAATGGCTGGTCATCAAACTTAAATTGTCTGCATAATGCTGTCTACCAAATTTTGTGGAAACTTACTTGGTGAACCTTTTTTTTTTTTTAATCATCCTAGGTCATCTGACTCGTATGAATTATCTGACTCTCATGACAAAAAGTTGTAAAAAGGTTTTTAATTTTTCAAATCATTTCGATATTTTTCAGATATAGGCTGATCAGTCATTATGGGCCATATCTTGTGGCACACGGAAAATCTCATCAGTTTTTGATGATGTGGGCACTATAACTTAAGACAATTAAGAACTGTGCAACTGTGGTCAGAGAAGTTTTAATCTGACAGAGGTGTAAAGAGTACCTAAAAGCCATACTTGAGTAAAAGTACAGATACCTTACAGTGAAAATTACTCCACTACGCGTTACAAGTCACCAATTCCAAAACAACTTGAGTAAAAGTCTTAGAGTATCTGTTTTTATCAGTACTTAAGTATTTTACTTATACTAAATATAGGCTCAAAGATGCACTAGTCAAAGAGACATGCCAGTGATAAACTGTAACGTTGTGGAGAAGCTGCGGAAAACAGGCAGAGGCAAGGATCTATGTGCTGGTATTTCATGGAAAAACTAGAACAAACAATAAGGCAAAAACCAAAGGGAACAAAGAACAGAATTGCTGGCAAACAGACAACCATTACATTCAACAACTCACAGGGAACTAAAGAAAAACTAGGGCTATATATACACACAGGGGGCTAACAAGCTTAACAAGATAAGACACACCTGGGTGGGGAGACTAATCAAGGGGAACCAATGAACAAACGGACTACAAACTGACTTCAAACACCACGGGAGACAGTCCAGGGCAAGGCACAGAGAGCATGAAACAAAAATTTTCACAAATCAAAGAGTTGATTTGTGAGGAGAGCAATCACGTTTATTTTCTAAAACCTGGCTAACATGCTTTTCGTCCTCTTGAAAAATTACACGCATGCGCAGTATCATCAGCTCATCGGTTCTCAAATCGGACGTGTTCGAAAGAAACGGTTCTCGGTTGAGTGTACCGGTGATCCGAAAACTGATGCAACCAGTTCTTGACTCGAGAACGAGAACTGCTCCAGCAGTGGGTGTGTACGTTCGTTATCTGGCTCGCTGCACACATGCTGCTCTGCTCGTGTTCATCTTCAGTTCTCTCTTCACAGCAGTTCAGTCAGTGTACTGCTAGAGTAAATGAATTACTCCGGGATATTGGTTTATTTCAACTCAGAGGGAGTGTCAGCCACGTAAAAAAAGTGAATAACTTAAGTAATTTGTGGATTAATGCTTACTGGAGACGCGAACCGTTTCAAACGATTCAGTCCGATTTGGTGAACTGGTTCAACCGGTTCACTAAGAAGAACCGGTTAAATCGAACGATTCGTTCACGAACCGGACATCACTACAACACTCATTTCAAATGTAGTGGAGTAAAGAGTAAAAGTTGCTAATATCTTTGATACTCAGTACAACTACAAAGTATCCAAAAAGATACTCAAGTACAGTAACTAATTACATTTACTCCAATACTTTACACCTCTGTAATCTGATATCAAAATACTGTATTTACAACATGTTCTCCTCACATGTACTTGTACCCCAGTGACGGCTGCTTTTAGTTCATAATGCATTTAAAAATGAAATGCCTCATGGTTGCATTGGGAAGTGTTTATGAGCTGTTTAGAATAAGAACATTGTAAAAAAGTGTTTATGTTTCTGAACTGATTTGGTGACTTTACAATGCAATACTCTTTTTTTTATTTTTATTTTTTTTTATCCTTTCAGATACAGTGGAGTGCTGTCAGCATATGGTTTGGCTCTGGCTGATGTGGTGGAGGAGGTTCAGGAACCGTGTTCTCTAAAGTATGAAGCAGGCTCGTACTCTGAGCTGGACCGCAGGATAGAGCAACTGTCTCAACGCTGCGATCAAATACTGCACAAACGAGGCTTTAGCAGGTCACTCTCAAGGATGCAGCCACATTTCAAAGCATCTCTTTTTGCTTATCTATTGTGTCATTACCTTTGAACAAAAACAAATGATTATAAAGGCAGTAACTTAATATTGTGATTGTGTCTGTATAGTTCTCAGATCAATATAGAAGTTTTCCTGCACCTGCGGTATGAGGGCACAGATTGCGCACTCATGATCACAGCCACAGGTCACCCCAGTAATGCCCACTCCTGCATGTCTGGAGACTTCAGAACAGCCTTCACTAAACGGTACTGCTATTTCCACTGTGAATGGTCAAAATGGCTTGTTGTTTCCTCTTCTGTCTCTCAGTCCTTCTCTTTCTACATTAGATATCTGAAAGAGTTTGGCTTCACCATCACTGGTCGGCCTATCATGGTGGATGATATCCGTGTACGCGGTTCTGGAAAGTCTGGAATTAGGTCAAAAGTGCAGCCCAAAGCAGGGCAGAAATCTCCAAGACCTATTAAGGTATTTAAACTAATGCAAACCTAATTATATACTTGCAGATTTTGGGAAGTCAAGGCATTACTCAAAGACAATGCCTTGACTTTACTGTTATTGGCTATGATGGAGTTTGACCTGTGTAGCTCTTTAAAGCACAGTTAGTGTTGGTAAGTAGGGATACACTATAGCTGCTCACACAATGGAGGAGAAGTGCCATGACATGTCACGGCTAGGAAACTCAAAGGTATCACACAACAGACGCGTCACGTTCAGTTTAAGGTAGAGGTCTGCACGGGACTGTTTTTTTTTAGTCCTACTCCCTCTAGGTTGTACAAACATTGTAGCCTATTAGTTATTTTTATTCGTTTTTATTCGTCTTGTCAAAATAGTCTACAAAATTTGTTTAACATTTTCTGTCAACACAGTAGAAAAAATAATTCGCAGAGAAAAAAATAAATAAATACGACATCTGTCATTTAAAATTATAAGCAAAATATGCACAACACTGTTGGCTAGTAGCCATTGAGAAATTAAATCACTTTTTAATCGAACAATTTAACATCCCTGAGAAGATGTCCCGATGTAGATTTAACGTCTCGATAAGAACAAGTAAAGCTTAGATATGCTGTTCTGAAAGGACGTTGGGAACAGGATATTGATAGAACGCCCGCTCCCATTCAAATTACACCTGAGTTACAGACCGCTACCATGTTTTATTAGGAAATTTAATCCCGCATTGCAAGAAATCTAGTCGGGTTTGCAGACCTCTAGTTCAAGGTGGCAGTCCAAAATGGTGAATCTAATCATTAAACAGGCAAAAATTCACTTCAAGAATGAGAAAAAGTGGCGTTAATAAATTTGAAGTTTGGAGTTTGAAAAAACTACGCAAAAAAAAACAACAACTGAGATGTATATTATTATAGCTCTCTATATGAAGCATATAGACTTTATTCAAGCCACAGAAAGACAAACATTTTACTGAAAAATGCACATTCTTCCAGCCTGTCCGTTATGTACGTTAACAATGATTTAGGACAAATATATTTTAATTTAAAGGAAAACTATGCGAGTATGAGTAAATGGTTGGGCATCCTGGGCAGACACCTCATGCCGGTGTCACCTTAACAGTCGCTTTACACGTGTTTGATTTTTTTAATAAAATTTAATTAAACCAAGGAAATTTTGCTTTTTTTTTTTTTTTGGACCCAGATGACCCAGTGTTACTTTGAGGACCGTTATCTGGACACCAGTGTGTATCTGTGGGAGGATCTTTCCTCTGATCACAGTATCCAGGGACCAGCCATCATTATTGATAAGAACAGGTGAGTGATTTCCTGAAAGTTTCTAAATACTACATTATACATAGTCATTAGTGGTGATTTTCTCTAGGCATTTTGGAGATGTTGTCACAGTTCTTATGGATTTAGTAGGAAAAAACAATCCTGCAGAGTTCAGTGCAAACTGGAGACACTGAAGGAACTAATCAATAAAGAAACTATAACCTACTGTAACTACAAAACTAAAAAAGGAAATGAAAGACCAACATTTCAATATAAATGAAAACAAAACACAGAACGGGGAATATGTGACAATAACAGTCTTAAAACAATTTTATTTTGGTAAATAAACTAATGTGCCAAAGACTTTTGCACAGAACTGTATTTTTCACCTTCTTTGTTATGCTAGTTTTTGGCCCTCTTCAAGAGTGAAAAGATCTTCAAATTTCATTCTAGGATTTTCAAATTGATGGTGGATATAAATGGTTTAGAAATGTTCTCATTGTTTCTGTTCTCATCATATGATCATTTTGATATTATGATTTCTTTTTTTAATTAATATGTCTCCTTTGGTGGTGTTTGTCAGCACAATTCTCGTGGAGCCGGCGTGTGTGGCTCATCTGACAGAGGATGGTGACGTGTGTATTGATGTCAGCACGGGAACACAGTGTGTGTTAGGAACTGAACTCAACGCCATCCAGTTGTCCATCTTCTCCCATCGCTTCATGAGCATTGCAGGTCTGATGGGACAGGAAAAAAAAAATAATTGACAATAATGAGTGTGTGGAATGGATAATCAGGGTTTCTGTGGCTCTTAAAAAGGTCCTAAAAAGTCTTAATTCGCCCTTCCACAAATTAAGGCCTTAAAAGATGTCAAACCCAAGCAGAAAAACTTAAATTCATAAAGTAATGTCATTAAGTTGCATGCATTGCAAAACTTTAGTATCTTCCTCAGTATTTTGTCTTTATGTAAAATAAGATCTTGAAAAATTTAACAAACATTGGCAGATATTTGTTGTTATCTTAATCATGAACTGACTTCATTTTGATTAGTTTTACAGAAAACAATACTACTTAGGTCATTTTGCTTCTCAGGTATCTAAAGAAGCTTTGTGGTTCCTCAAACACAGAGCAAATGGGTCGTGTGCTGCAGAGAACCTCCATCTCCACAAATATAAAGGAACGACTGGATTTCTCCTGTGCTGTGTTTGGTCCTGATGGAGGTTTGGTGTCTAATGCTCCTCATATCCCTGTTCATCTAGGAGCGATGCAGGAGACTGTGCAGTTCCAGGTACACAAACACACAAATATACAACAAATTACAATTCTTGATTGTTTTTCATTCGGAAACATTCATTTTCTGTGGCTGCATGGCTGTCAAAGGTTTCAGGTTTGACTAAAGTACAGTTAAATATCGTTAAGTATTATATCCAATACTGTAATATGTCAATATGCAAAATAATATAGGCACTGTGTGTGTTTGTGCAAGAAAAAAAATATTACAATTACAAAAATTTAATTATTGAAAAAAATACAGCTTTTCTTAAAGGGATAGTTCAGCCAAAAATGAAAATTTGATCTTTATCTTCTTACCCCCAGGGCATCCACGATGTAGGTTACTTTGTTTCTTCAGTAGAGCACAACGCCGTTGCAGTCTATCAGTCGTATAATGCATGGCAATGGTAACAAAATCTATGAGAGTAAAAGAAACATGCACAGACAAATCCAAATTAAACTCTGTGGCTCGTGACGACACATTGATGTCCTAAGACACAAAAACGTAACGTAGTTTACGTGAATGGGTGTGTTGATATCCAGCCGAAGAGTAATCAACCATAACTTCAGGCGAGCAGGCTCAGAAGTTGAGAATACGTGCGTAATCTTTTAGTTTTAAGTCAGTTTGAACAATCCGGATAAGCGCAAGTAAGTACCATTTTCATTAGCCGTCGTACCTACAATGACTGTGCACTGTGTAAACAATGAGTGACGTATACGCGCGAGAGATCACTTCCGGCGCTTGCGTAAGCTACGCCAGAGCGCGTACACACCTCACGCACAGCAGTTGGACATAGTGGTGTATTAGAGGTAAAATATGATATAAATACTGTTCGGTTTCTCGCACAAACCGATCGTTTCGTGTCTTAGAACATCAATGTGTCGTCACGAGCCGCAGGGTTTAATTTGGATTTGTCTGTGCATGTTTTTTTTACTCTCATAGATTTTGTTACCATTGCCATGCATTATATGACTGATAGACTGCAACGGCTGGAGTTAAAAATGTCCGTTTGTGTTCTACTGAAGAAACAAAGTCACTTACATCTTGGATGCCCTGGGGGTAAGCAGATAAACATCAAATTTTCATTTTTGGGTGAACTATCCCTTTAATAGTAATTTGAAATGTGTAATAAAATCCGTTTCAGGCACAAACACAAAGTCTTGTATAAATAATTCATATCCATTGACTATAACTTGCTGAGCTCAATTATCTAACCAATTATCTAATTCCAGAGCTCCCTCTTCTGTCATTATGAGCACTTTTTAAAAAATATTCAAACAGTTTTATCTATAGCACATTGCAAAAATAATACTAATCTGTTTGTCATATCATGTTGTGATACCTAAATTCACTTTATACAAAAGTGTTTTTAATTTTTGTTACTTATCTGGTCTTACTCTGATTGTGATTAATAGTCTGACCAGTTATAAGACGAGATAAACACTTTAAACAGGTTGCTATAATTAAGTAAAAATTATGAACAGCTTAAAAAAAGGAAGGGAAAAAAAGATTGATTTTAGCCCATTACCCCAATTCTTGCTGGCTCATTCATTGTGTTCATGTCTGAATCTGTAACAGAAAAATGTCACAAAAAATAATAGAGAAAAAAATAGAAGAGACTATTTTATTGTTAAACCTTGTGAAAGAATGTATCCACAAGTAATTCAGACATGAGAAGAGGAAATTTCCTATTGACATTTTGGATTACACCTGTGAATTTACACAATTTACTTACATTTTGTAAACCTTTGTACCCTTGTAAACCCTTAAAACTGTTTTGTATTGTGTGTATACATACACAAATAACTTTATATATATGTATGTATATATAT
>NW_015653519.1:135411-145258 GCF_001515625.1 Sinocyclocheilus rhinocerous | reverse complement strand
CATTAGCCATTACGCTTTTTTGGCTAAAGGTTGCAGGCTTGCCTTCTAGTGGCTTTGACAGCAGTCAAAAAGTTCAGCCTTCCTTACAGGCAGCAGCACAGTGATGAGGAAGCCGCCCATCTGCCTGATAACATCAGCAGGTTTCTGGCTGCCAGACCTCACCCCTTATTTATGCACAGGCAACTCTCTTTAAACGGCCTTGATGAATGAGTCGTTATTACAACGGCAGAGAGATGGAGGGGAAACACTGCAATCCATTGCGGTATAATGACTTGCATGAGAGATGCCTGGCAGAGGCACAGAGTTGTGGAAGTCAAAACAGAGAGTGAATGGAGAGGTGCGAGTGTGGGGTTGCCGGATTGACCCAAATCACAGAAACACTATATATTAATAATTTTCAGAGTTTCCAGTAAAAACAGCTGTATCGTAATATATATATATATATATATATATATATGGGTCAATGACAAAAATGACACCTAAAAAAAAAAAAGACGCCTAAATTTTCTGTCCGATTGCATTTTTTTCAGTTAAAAATTGGTTTAAATGCATAAAAAAGATGCCATATACAAGAAGTACCTCTCCCACATATGTACCAACAAAAAATTTGTTATTTGTAAATTTTCTGTTATTCAAAGTGTCAAAACATCATGTGGTGCGACCGTCCGGCCATAACTGTTGTTTTGGAATCATCTTTGAAATTACCCTAAATTTATTCAGATGAATTTTCTGTACTATTTGGCATGATTTCCAAAGTGTTTTGTAATCCTGTATAAAATTGCAAAGCATTTGTATTTATATTTCCATCATAATATTAAAACAAACTTTGTCCGATAATCTCCATTTTATGAAATATCATGTGGTGCGACCAACAAGAAAGTACCATTTTGGTACTTTTATGTTGAAATCCATTCAAAGATAGGCGTTGCATCATATAACAATTTGCCAAGGACCCATAGAAGCATCAAGCAGGTTTGTAACTCTTTCAAATTTGGAAAAAAATAACCTTTTTAATGGCTGGTATGTAGTTACCACATTTGGATATCATGTGGTATGACCTCAAAAGAAAAAAAAAAAGAATATTAAGTTATTTCTACAAGCATTTATTTTTATTATGAATTTCATAGTGACCTTTCATGGGAAGCTAGCTTGTTTTGTTTAGGTGGCTAATTTTCTGCTTGTACATTTTGACTGAATTTGAAAATATCATGTGGTGCGACCACTGCAGAGTGTTTTCCATTGTAGATATATGTCCCAGATTCACAGTTTTTGTGCTTTTATATTCAACTAACAGTTTATATTCACAAAATACTTTATTTTAATATCATTTGGAATAGATTTTTATGCAATCTGGGTCATTTAGGGCAGTTTGTTTAATCTTTGTGCAATATGAGAAAAAACACAAAAAATAATAATTTAGAGCATCTAATTTTAGTTTGGTAATTATGCATTTATTAGTAATTTATTATATATTTATTAATAACTATTTTAATCTATTTTACCAGATTCCACTGCCAAGCAAAGTAAAATAAACGCTCACCATAGGCAGCATGTTAATTTTGACCCTGCAGTCAAGCACAAACTCCAGATGTAATTTTCTGCTGTAAGAAAGATGTTTATGATTTCATCTCAGAACCTGAGCCAGCAACCTTCCGCTACTCTAAATTGACCCTTCGCAAAGACCCGCCCTTAGTTACTGTTGCTACGTCCTACAGACCATGGCACTTTTATGCCACACATCATGTTCTCAGTGAAAAATACATCACGGAGCAAAGAAGACACTGACAACGTGCCGACATACAAGACAGAGCAGGTTACTTTCGGTATTAAACAAAGACTATGAGTTCAAATTTTGTCATTTTTTTAAAAGAAATTCAAACAACAAATACTGTTTTGTCAATTGAGCAGCCAAGGTTGGGCAAAGTTTAGAAATAACTGGGTCTAAAAAACGACTGCAGTTAATGCCATATGCTGAACTTTTCACACATATTTCTTTAAATAGATTTTTAATGATGTATGGTCTTTGTGTCATTTGGAGCGACCACTCATGTGGTGCGACCAATAATTGCAATAACTGAATTAAATTCAAAATAAATTATCTACTTTCTGTGGCTGAAATATGAATCACTGCTATAGTATGCTTAAGTGAATGGTATTTTAAAAATATTTTTATCAGTTTTATGCAATTTATAGAAAAAATAAGTCTGCTAACTACAATTAAGAAGGCAACTCTGAAATTAGAGAACAAAAATATGAGACCATTATTTACAAAAACTGAAAAGAAATGCAAATACTTGGTTTCTAAGCACTTTAATTACTGAGAACATCTAAAAAATGTTAAGCATGTTAAGGAAATGAATTAATATTAATATAAATCATGGTCGCACCACATGACATTTTTTAAGGCTACGGCTGATTCATCTAGATTCTAGATGAAAAAACACTAAAATCACAATTCAGTTTTTCTTTTTTAATAAATCTGCAAAAATGTCAACAATTCTGTGTTTTTCTGTCAATATGGGGTGCTGTGTGTACATTAATGAGGAAAAAAAAGTAACTTAAATGATTTTAGCAAATGGCTGCAATATAACAAAGAGTGAAAAATTTAAGGGGGTCTGAATACTTTCCGTACACACTGTATGTGTAAACAACCTTCTTAATGTCTTAAAGTTATCTGTGTATGTAAACATAAAGGATGAGAATCAGTGCAGATGCAGTAAATAACACACAATCACTCTCTGTCCACCTCTCTCTCTCTCACACACACACACACACACACACACAGCAGTCTGAGCTGTACCTGATTAAGATGCTTAATCTGTATTGAAAACCAAATAATATTTAGCAAGAAAACTCTTGTAAATGTGATAACCATGGTACAAGTGGAATGATTTCCACTTGTACCTGAGCTGTTAAAAATGAATGCACATCTAAGGTATAATAATTTCTTAGCTTTGCATTACCAATTTTTGTTAATTGTTACATATACACAACCTAACATACTGTGGAATGATGTAGATTGACAAAAGAAAACCGAGAGTTCCCAGATAGCACACATCTTTTCAGTCAATCTTAGAATATGATTTTGACATTTTTAATTTGAATGTATCAGAATCTGAATAATACTGCACTTTTTAACAGATGTGTGTGCTTAGAGATGTATTTTGAATAAACAAATAACAAAATTAAAGTTCTGTAAAGAAGGAATCAAAAGTTTTGTAACGAAGTTTGAGAAAGGTTCTTTTGATGTCTTTTAGATAAAGGCAGCAGGAGACAGCATGCAGGAGGGAGATGTGATTCTCAGTAATCATCCGTGTGCGGGTGGCAGTCATCTGCCAGACCTCACAGTCATCACTCCTGTAGGTCAATCATGATGAGTTTTCAGCAGTTTCATCTTACATGATCCACAAAGGCTATCATAAAAATGTTTGACTTGTTTCTCACCCCATAATTGAAAATGAAGCTTTGTTGCTAATTACTGTAATGTATCTGTTTTTTTTTGTTTTTTATGTTTTTTAATCTCATTACTGTGATACACTTATTCAATGTAGCAAACATAATTTTAATTTTATACAATACAGGTAAAAAAAAATGTAGAATAATGAAAATTAGCTTAATGTTTTTGAAAGAAGTCTTTTATACTCACCAAGGCTGCTCATTTTTTTATATTATATATTTCTACTAAATGTTTTTTGTGGAAACTAATACACTACCATTTAAAAGTTTGGGGTAAGTATGATTTTTTTATATTCAAGGACATTTTAAAATGATGAAAAGTGACCGTAAAAACTGTATCACATTTTCCAAAAAAAAAACATTTTCAACACTGATAAAAATAAGAGCCATTATAATATTTGAGAACCAATAATAATTGATAAATGTATTATTATTATTATTGTTATTGGTATTATTAAGAAGTCTCATGTGACAAGACTGAAGTAATAGCTGCTAAAAAAAAAATCAGCTAACCATCACAGGAATAAATCATATTTTTAAATATATTACAATAATTTTTTCACTAATATCGGAATCTTCATGTCATTTTTCAAAACAATGACATGACAAATAATTCACAACAATGATAAAAATGCACATTTTTAAAACTGCTTAACACTTTTTCCAAATGCTTGGATACAATACACATAAGCCAATGATCATTTGTTCATTGAACTTAAACCACCGGTTCAAATTGACAAAAGTTAACATCAAAATATTACTATTTCAAAATGCAACCCACACATTACATCTGAGTTGAGTATCTATTCATTTCATTACAATGATCTAACCATCAATTAATACAACTGCTCAAAATGCTAAGTAACTGTTGCATTACATTTGATACATAGTTTTTATGGAAAATGATGAACAATATTACATGTTTAGATTATGAAAGTGAAGCAGAGTATGAGGACTGAGTATGTTCAGGTATGATCAATTTCAAGATGCCTGTTGTTGGGAGAAAATCCCCCCAAAATCTATATCATTGTTATCAGTATTTGTTTTTCCTACAGTAAATGTCTTTTTAGAGGGTGGTAGAGCTGGATGCTGATGAAAACCATTCAGATTTTTGGATAAGGCAGGCTTTAACCCGGCCATGACATGGAGGAGAGGTTGAGAGGGGGGCCCGACCACCCCCCACTGAATGTAAAATCATTGCAAAGGGCCCAGAATTCCTAGCAACGGCACTGAGTGCAATCATGGTTTCAGACCCATCCACAGTTTATCACCTTGTATTTACCCCCATACTCCTTAACCCGACTGAGGAATTTTTCTCCACATGGAGGTGGAAGGTTTACAATAGGCACCCTCACAAACAAGGCACTCTTCTCTAGGCCATGGATGATGCGTGCAATGACATCACAGGAGACCAATGTCAGGCCTGGATTTGCCGTGCCAGAAGATTTTTTCCAAGATGTTTAGCTAATGAAAACGTCCATTGTGATGTGGATGAGAACCTGTGGCCAAATCCGCAAGGCAGGGTTGATGAAAACTTAGAAGCACAGTGAGGAACACGCCACTGTACTGTAGTATTTTCTTATATAAATTTTTCTCATCTAAATTTTTTTGAAAAACCTATGTTGTGACTTGATTATTTCATCAATAATTTTTGTTCAATGATTCCAGTGTCTGTGCTTGTGATATATGAATGTGTAGAACCATAATGAAAGCTGCATCACGCGTTTTGTACAAATATGTTTAATGATTGTACTAAAAACTACACAGTGAAGCTATGGGTATCTTGTGTGTTGTTGGTCTAAAGTAATGTTCCTATGATATTTCATGATAAATTAGTTATTTTAACCAATAATTCTGCAAATGCAAGGCTACTTTATAGATATCAATGCAACATGCAAAGTTTTGAACATTCGATAACCTGTTACAAATAATGACTTTTTAAAGTTTTGTGTTTAGAGTTTTGAAAAATGACATCAAGGTTCTGAAATTGGTGACAAAATGATTGTAAAAAAAACTGTAAAACAGAAAACAGTAATAATATTTCACGAGATTACTGTTTTTACTGTATTTTTTATTGTAAAAATGCAGCATTTGTAAGCATTAGAGACTTTCAAAAATAATACAAATCTTTATGAATCTAAATTTTTCATAGTGTGGATGCAAAAAGTCAAAATGATCCTAACAATATGCTTCATTTTCCTTAACAAAACTGTAGATTTTCCAGGACAAGACTTGTTGAGATTTGCTCTGTGTTATGCAGGTGTTTGGTGATGGCATGCATGCGCCGGTGTTCTTTGTGGCCAGCAGGGGGCATCATGCTGATATAGGAGGCATCACTCCAGGCTCCATGCCTCCCCACTCCACCTGTCTACAACAGGAGGGCGCCGTCTTCACTTCCTTCAAACTGGTCACGGGTGGAGTTTTTCAGGAGAAAGGTTAGAAGAGATATCAATCAGGTTGAAGTCAGTGTAACAAATACCAGGGTATTTCCATGGTCAGTCTATACAAGATTGATGGTGTTTGTTTTGTTTTTTCTGTCATTATTCATAGTCATCTTTATATCCATCAGCTGTAACAGAAGCGCTCATGGCACCCGCTCAATATCCAGGATGCTCTGGAACACGCAATCTCCGTGACAATCTGTCAGACCTTCGGGCACAGGTAGCAGCCAATCAGAGGGGTTGTCAGCTGGTGGGGGAGTTGATTGCCAGCTACGGACTGGAAGTCATCCAGGCATACATGGGATACATTCAGGTGTGTACATTTGTCTGATGTATTAAATATAGCTAATGATAATCTCAGTTTGAAGTTTATGTCAGGGTTTGGTTTATGTTAGCTTAAAGTTCCCTGTGTATATTTAGAGTAACGCAGAGCTTGCGGTTCGAGACATGCTGAAAGATTTCGCCCGTCGGCGGCGACGACAGGAAGCGGGCTCTCTTGAGGTTGAAGCAGAAGATCAAATGGATGACGGGACACCGATCAGATTGAAGGTCCAGATTGATGAACAGCAAGTAGGAGATCATTTTTACTTTTGCAGATTCTAATCAGTTTCTGAATTAGAACTTCGTAAAACTGTTTTTGCATTTTGATCATTCATCCCCTCCAGGTTTCATACTGAATATAATATTGAGAATATTGAATATTCTCTTTTAATAGCGCATTCTGCTATATGTATGTATATGAATGTAAAACTGTGCAAACGGTACAAACTGCTGTATTTAAGTGCTAAAATTACAGTAAAAAGAACAGTGCAGTACATTGTTGATCAACGCCTCTGTCCATCTGTGTGTCTGTCTGCAGGGCAGTGCAGTGTTTGATTTTACCGGCACAGGGACAGAAGTGTGGGGTAACTGTAATGCCCCTCGTGCTATCACCCTCTCTGCCCTCATATACTGCCTGAGATGCATGGTGGGCCAGGACGTCCCCCTCAACCAGGTGACACACATACACACATTTTGGTGGATTATGCTTCTCACAGTAAAGGTTGTTAAATGAATGGTTCACCTAAAAATGAAAATTGTGTCATTATTTACGCACCCTCAAGTTGTTCCAAACCTGTATGAATTTCTTTGTTTTGCTGAACACAAAAGAAGATATTTTGAAGAATATGGGTAACCAAACAGTTGCTGGTCCCCATTGACTTCCATAGTATAAACAATGCGGAAGTTATTGGGTTACCAGCAACTGTTCTGTTCAGCAGAAGAAAGAAATTCTTTAGGAGACTAAACAAACCAGAAGAGAGTAGCGAGTGAGGGTTTTAAGAGAGAAACAAGAGATTGCATGTGCAGTAATACTTTTATAATAAAAATTTTGATAGATGGATAGAATCTCCAGTTTTTACAAGAAAAAAGAGAACAGTGCTTAGGCGAACAAGGAACCTGTAAGAGACACTGAGAGCGGGAAGAGAGAGACCTTTAAACAGAGGACAAGTAACTTGAACTGCAGGTTAATAATCATTTCTAATAATGCACCACTATGGAATTTCAGGGCCGATTCTAATAACCGATTATTTTATTTTTGACTTTTAACTATTTAAAATGGAGCTGATATCTAATAATTTAAAAGAATTGGTGAATCGGTGTGACTATATTACGGATATAATGCTGTAGGGCTGAAGGTATATATCATTACTGTGGTATAAAATGTCAACCGTAACAGATTTTTTAAATTCCGTGTATACTGTGATATGTAAATAAGTGGGCGTGGTTAACTCACATGCTGCGTGCATGAGACTGAGACGCTGCCATTTGTCTGGAGGAAGACGAACGAATAGATCAGGAGGATCCACGAAGGATTACATTTTCTAAAGGGTTGTTAATAACGTGATATTGTTGGAACAAAGGTGCAGCAATCAACCGCGAGAGCAGTGCAGCTCCCGGACAGTTTAGAGGAGCGCACAGGCTCACAACGGAGAAAGCATTATGAATCAAGCTTACTTGACTACAACAGTTCATATATCAATGTCGTAACGAATAGAAATAACAGTAAAAGGATAGTTCAGCCAAAAATGAAAATCCTGTCATTAATTACTCACCCTCATTTTGTTCCAAACCCGTAAGACCTTTGTTCTTCTTTGGAACACAAATTAAGATATTTTAGATGAAATCCGAGAGCTTTCTGATCCTCCATAGACTTTTACGAAGCTATGAGAATACTTTTTGTTTGCAAAGAAAACAAAAATAACAACTTTATTCAACCATTCTTGTCAGGCGCCATTTTGGAGAGTACCATGACACATGTGCATGCTTTCCTGCACGTAAACAATGCATGTGCGTGGCTGACCTACAACACACATACGCTGCACCTTGTTTACATACAGAGGAAAGCATGCGCATGCATTATGATACTCTCCATAATGGAGGCAGAGGGTGACTCGTGGGAGACAAACCCTACAAAATTAAAAGGATTTAAATGCAATTTATTATAAATAGAATATGTCAATTTAATATATTTAGATATTATAAACTGATTGAAGTAAAACAATAGTGAGATTTTAAAAAGATTCAGAAACACCTTATTTAAAGTTTAATTACACCTGCAAGTTGCATTTAATATCAGTAAGTTGGGGGCAGTTAATCTAAAAGTTGTGTGTTTTTACTAAATAAATAATTTACCAAAAAAAATCAAACAATGTTAAGTACTTTTCATTTCTAAAGTATTTGAGTTCATTTTTTATATAAAGCCCTTTTTGTTGATTTTCAGAATAATTACTTCAGACTATAAATAACTATATTGTGAAATATATTGTTACCGAGAAATAAAATTAGTCATATCGTGAAACAGAATTTTGGTCATACCGCCTACCCCTATTATGCTGTTAAACTAGTATACACCGTGTGCATAATTATTAGCCACGTTGATATTCTGATTATATTTTTTTCCAAGCACATTTTACCAATTCCAAACCACATCAATCTTAATAACTACTATTAATTTTGTATTTAATCATTTATAAGTGATTATATATTTGTCCATGAAGCCTGGAAGTGAAAAACTCCTTATATTCAGGTGTGCAGAATTATTAGGCATGTTTTTATTTACAGATAAAATGAGCCAAAAAAGAGGTTTAACTCAGACTGGAAAGTCAAAAATTATTAAATCCCCCCTGAAGTATTGTGAAATACATGAAGACTAATTTTTCATAGGCTTTATGGACAGATAAGTTGAGAGTGACTCTTGAAGGACCAGCACCACATCCTCTTGTACCACTGTTTGAAGAATTTATCTTCCAGAATCTGGCTGTAAGTTTTAGATGCTCATTTTTAGTCAATCCTGCAAGACAGACTTTTTTCAGAATAGGAGATGGAATAAAAATGTGCTCCTAAAACTTACTGCCAGATTCTGGAAGATCAATTCTTCAAACAGTGGTACAAGAGGATGTGGTGCTGGTCTTTCAAGAGTCACTCTCAACTTGTCTGTCCATAAAAAATTAGTCTTCATGTATTTCACAATACTTCAGCATGTTATTCTTATTAAGTAAGGGTCATTTTTTAGGATATTTTTACTCAAGCAAAGTCTCTGAGAACCTGACACATTGCACTTCTGGAGACTCCAGGAAAGTTGCAGTTCTGGAAAATGGTGGCGCTGGAGACTAAATGGTTCCTGGTGGTTTTACACCTAATTCTTCACATTAATTCTTAATTCTTTGGCAGTTAACATGTGTCTTTTCTTCTCCACCTGTTTTTTTTCTGACCCCGCTGACCCAGTGAGCATTTTGCTATCCAATGGTCATGTCTTAACTTTGCAATTTCTGTATTGCATTAGTTTTGAATATTTCTCATGGGGATTTAATAATTTTTGACATCTCTTAGGTTGAGTTAAACCTCTTTTTTGGCTCATTTTATAAGTAAAAGAAAACATGCCTAATAATTCTGCACACCTGAATATAAGG
>NW_015653519.1:133764-135332 GCF_001515625.1 Sinocyclocheilus rhinocerous | reverse complement strand
ACCCAGTGAGCATTTTGCTGTCCAATGGTCATGTCTTAACTTTGCAATTTCTGTATTGCATTAGTTTTGAATATTTCTCATGGGGATTTAATAATTTTTGACATCTCTTAGGTTGAGTTAAACCTCTTTTTTGGCTCATTTTATCAGTAAAAGAAAACATGCCTATTCTGCACACCTGAATATAAGGAGTGTTTCACTTCCAGCCTTCATGGACAATTATATATCACTCATAAATGATTAAATACAAAATCAGTAGTTATTAAGATTGATGTGGTTTGGAATTGGTCAAATGTGCTTGGGAAAAAAAAAAAAATCTGAATATCAACGTGCCTAATAATTATGCACACGGTGTATTAGTATACTAGTATATATATATATTACAAATTAAATTAGTATTAATTGTATTGTGTCAGGTTATATGATTATGGCTATAGTGATGAATTGCTGTAAAAATTTCAAACAAATTTGATGCATATACTATCAATAAAATGTTTGGGGTCTGTGGGATTTTTTAATGTATTTGAAAGTCTCTTATGCTTATCCAAGGCTGTGTTTTTTTTAATAAAAGCTACAATGACACAATAATATTGTGAAATATTATTACAATTTAAAATAGCTTTTTTAAAAATAAAATTTTTCTTTTTACATATTTTAAAATGTAATTATAATCATTCCTTAGACAGCAAAGCTGAATTTTCTGCATTCATTACTCCAGTCTTCAGTGTCACATGATCCTTAAGTAATTATTCTGATGTGCTGATTTAGTGCTGTTTTGCACGCATTAAAAAAAAAAAGAAGTAAATATCTGTAAAATTGCTAGATTGACTTTTCCGGTTATACCACATCTGCTGTTCACACAATAAACAGCTTTCTGCCTTTTTCATCTTTAAATGGATAGTTCACCAAAACAAATACAAGACTTTTGTTCATCTTCTGAACATAACTTAAATAAATTTTTTTGTAGCATTTTACATTTTACATAATTTTTACATCAGCCACTGCAAATCGAAGATCAACATTTTTAAGCTTCAAAAAGTACATACAGGCATTGTAAAAGTAATCCATGTGAATCGAGTAGTTTAATCCAAGTCTTCTAAAGGGACACAATCTCGTTTTATGATGAACAGATTTAATGTATGCTTTTATTCACATATAAATATCAATGCTCATACACAGAAGATCAAACATGCTTGCTTGACACACATTTTTTGCACATAATTCTGCTCCACTTTTTGTTTACAAAGATTTTGTTAGACTAAATAAATATTCATACACATAGTTGTGTGAGTAGTTGACCTGTCATCTAAATTAACTCTTACCGGTATATATTCATATAAAATCTTCATAGACAAATTCAAATAAATTGTTATTTGACAACAATCTCAATTCATTTTCTAGTTTAGTCACCGTTTCAGTTTTAAATGACAAATATTCCAAATATCTTCACACAATTGGAATATGCATGATAGGTTAGAATCAGGGCTGTCCAAACTCGGTCCTGGAGGGCCGGTGTCCTGCAGAGTTTAGCTCCAACTTGCCTCAACACACCTGACTGGAAGTTTCTATGC
>NW_015653519.1:111845-133747 GCF_001515625.1 Sinocyclocheilus rhinocerous | reverse complement strand
TAGCTCCAACTTTCCCCAACACACCTGACTGGAAGTTTCTATGCCTAGTAAGAGCTTGATTAGCAGGTTCAGGTGTGTTTAATTAGGGTTGGAGCTAAATTCTGCAGGACACCGGCCCTCCAGGACTGAGTTTGGACAGCCTTGGGTTAGATTTTTTAAGGTGTCCTTGTTATAGTGTTATTACACTAAAGTACTGAGTAATATTAATATTAACAACATGTGCTTACTATAGGGTCAGTGTTATGGTTCGATTAGGGTTTACTGCTGTTACTGAAGTAAGTAGACACAATTATAACCTATAACAAGGACACTAAAATAAAATGTTATTACATTTTTATGAAGATAATTAGCAGGAAAGACTTTGTGTGTGTGATGAAGTGTTTTGTGTTTCAGGGCTGTCTGGCCCCTGTTAAAGTCATCATTCCCCCCGGCTCGATCCTGCAGCCGTCTCAGAATGCTGCAGTAGTGGGCGGTAATGTGCTGACCTCACAGAGAGTGGTGGATGTCATCTTCAAAGCTTTCCAAGTGTGTGCTGCATCACAGGTGTGTCATATCTGTCAGAACGATCTCTATCTACATCTTTCAATGAAATCTCCTTGTGCTGCAAAAATCCAGTTCTGGTTTTCAGAGCACGTGGTTTTGGCTGAGTCAGGTCAAATAAAAAATTTTTTTACCATGTTTTCACACATTGTTTCAATACAGCTTTGCAGAAAATAATGATTTTAATGTTCATAATATCTTAATATCTAAATGCAACTACTCTTGTATAGTTTTATTTAGCAGATTAGAGTTGAGCGATAATATGATTTACATTTTACAACAATACAAGCAGTCAAGCAGCTGAGATATGCTATATAGTATGTATCACCCTTCACAAGTGTACTATATGTATGTGGTTAAAGTTCAACCTACTTGTATATCCAAATTTATATAAAGAGCTAGACAATATTATAGTTTAATTTTGGGACAAAATAAAAAAATCTTTTTTTTTTTAAATATATTTTAATATATAGCTGAGTGATAATATAGTTAGCATTTTTTAACAATATAAGAATCAACCAGTTGAGATTTTCTGTGTATAGTACATACTACATACTACTCTGTGTATCCAGGTTGAGGCTGAATATACTTATAGCAGTTAATTAGTTAGTTATTAATTAATTATAGTAGCTTAATTAGTTATTAATTATTAATTAGTTAATGAATTTGAGTTGCTAATTAGTTATGTGGTGATATTGAGAATTATAAAATCTGTGAAGTTTTGTGCAATTTATAACAGTTTGATTTAATGACAAGCCTAATTACGGTTTCTATATAAAAATGTGGTTTGTACATATAAATGATGCAGTTAAATATTCCAATCATATTGGCAACCCTTAAGCAGTTTAACTGAGGAGTTAATTGTAAGTATTTATTGCATGATACTTAAAAATAACACATTATACATACTACATAATATCTTTAGTACCCTAGTCAGTGTGCACCTTTGACAAGGAACGAAAAACTCTATTTGTGTAAATTTAGATGCTGTTTATGATCATACTTTTTGCATTCTCTAATATTATTTTTTTAAGGGTTGCATGAACAACATTTCGTTCGGCAGTGAGAAAAGTGGTTACTATGAGACGGTTGCCGGGGGTGCGGGAGCAGGGCCAACCTGGAAGGGGCGCAGTGGAGTTCACACTCACATGACAAACACTCGCATCACTGACCCTGAGATCCTGGAGAGCAGGTCTGACTATATTACAGCATTATAGAAATGTTCCATTCATTCATAATGTGGAAGAGATTGTTGAAGTTGAGTTGCTGTCTCAGGTATCCAGTGATTCTTGAGCAGTTTTCCCTGCGGCCCGATTCCGGAGGGGCAGGTCTGTACCGCGGCGGTGATGGTGTGATCCGGAAACTTCGATTTCGTAGTCCAGTGGTTCTATCGGTATTAACGGAGAGGCGTTCTACACAGCCCTATGGCCTACACGGTACCTTCATCACAGTATATGTATATACTTTCATATACTTGTATGTGCTTCCGTATACATACACACATGTATATAATTCTTGCTTCATTTAGGAGGTAAAAATGGAGCACCTGGGCTGAATTTGTTTCATAAAACGGATGGCAGAGTTTTAAATTTAGGGGCCAAGAATACCATCAGCCTGGATCCTGGGGTAAGACAAACAGTGTGTGTTTTTGCATACTTGTAAATACAATCAAATCAATAATACGTTTTTTAAAACGAGATGAAAACAGTCACATCTACTAGAAGGAATAAAAAAAAAAGTCTCACAATTGTGACATTTTATTACGAGAGAAACTGAGAATTGCAAGATATTAACTTAAAATTGGAGGGAAAAAAAAACTGTATTCTTTATATATCACAATTCTGACTTTTTCTCAGAATTGCCACAATAAATCTCAGAATTGTTAGACAATAAGCAGCAATTATCTTTTTTTTATTTCTTTATTCCATTATGGAAATGGTCTTGAATACATATCAGTGTTCAGGAAAAAGCTCTTTTATTCTACGTAAGGATGATCCACCCTTTAATGATCACATCTATATATCTCTCTTCAAATGTCTTTGTTGTTTTCGAATGATTTTGTGTTAAGGGAGTTATTGACTATAGAATTTTCATTCAAATGGACTGACCTGTGTGGCGTACATGACAGGACATGTTCAGTCTGTTCACGCCTGGGGGAGGTGGATATGGAAGTGCGGATGAACAGGATGGAGACCATCAGCTTCCTTCTAAACGCCTTTGCCTGTAGGAGCTACAGAACACAGTTTAAGAAGAGGAAACAAAAGGAACAAAGCACTGGACAATAGAAACTGTTTCTGAAGACAGCTGAAATAAAGTCTAATGAAACCTCTTATATTAAGTGTTTTTTTCTTAATGTACAGTAGTGACAGAATTAGTGATCCGTGTATTAATTCAATACAGTAAAATGTAATGCTGTTACCATGAGCTGGATGGGTATCATTGATAATGAGATCATAGTAATGGGTGTAAACACCTCTTTGGGATGTTTACCTGCCTAAAGCCCAATGGGCTACAGCATAACTGCTACATAAAACAATGGAGAATGGATATTTGCATCCATTGTATGTCATTTCCCATAAGCAGAATTTAAAATACAAAAATAGATGCAGGTTTTGTCCTCCATAGAATATTAGGAAATTCAGTTTAGCCTTATCGCTTACTGATGATGATTGTTAACGTTTTATAGATCTAAATATGCTGATATTTTTGTAATGCCTTTTGTATTTATGTCAATTTCTCGTGAAGTGCAGATTGTTCCTCCATTTAGGCCTATATGTCTTCAAGCATATTTTGTAAAATAATAGTAGGCTAATGAATCGTGCTATAAATAATCGAGTCAATCATGAATTAATATTAAGCCTAATACTATTCATTAACAGACCTAACTACTCATTCATTTGTTTAGTTAGGCTACGTCATAAAGAAACTGGGCTAAATACATCGCTGTTTAATGATTGTGAAAGATCATTTTGTTGTGCTTCAATTTTTGCGCAGGGTGTTTCACAGAGGCTGATTTCAAAACTCCAATGCTGTTCAAATGTGAGCGTGGTGATTTTCCCACCAAGTTGAAGTGACACTTAATTATATTGATAGACGATGTCAATTTTATAGGCTAATTCATTTAAACGTGTTATTTTTATAATGTTACTAGATACAACTAGATGTTCATTGAAACTAAAATGTTAGTTACAATTATATAGGCTATGTCTGAAAAGAGATCAGCATTTTCAGATGATATTGACAATCTTATTTTATTTTATTGTATTTATTTCACTGGTGTTGGCATTTAAACGTGTTATTTTTATAATGTTACTAGATACAACTAGATGTTCATTGAAACTAAAATGTTAGTTACAATTATATAGGCTATGTCTGAAAAGAGATCAGCATTTTCAGATGATATTGACAATCTTATTTTATTGTATTTATTTATTTCACTGGTGTTGAAATACTTCTATAATCCGAGAAATACTACTGTCACACTATTAATGAATATTTACTATTGTATTTTATGAGAAAAAATGAACTCAACTGGATGTAAAACTTCACAATTTTTATAAAATGCTAATAGGCCTATTATCCTTCATATCCATTTTTTATTGTTTCATACGTTACCTGAATCGTTACCACCTACTCACTCTTTAAAAATTAAGGTTCCATAAAGGGCGTTTGCAGCGAGCCCAAGATGCTCATAGTTCGTAAAATAACCTTTTTTTTTCTTTTCTTTTTTGGTGTGAAGAACATTTAAAAAATCTAATGAACATGTTTTTTCCGCTATAAAGAACCCTTTTGTGAAATGGAAGTTTCCGTGGATTTTTATAATATTTTAATGACCGCAAGCTAAATACATTTATCAATATAAATGTAGTCTATATTGGATTACATGTTCATTAAATCACTGTTTAGGTCTATGTAAAAGCGTCAGTAGCCTATTTCAAAATCGATTTTTTTCCCCCAAAATTCTTCGTCCTTGCATGAAAAAAAAACCTCAATAAACAGAACCCCTTAGTAGAAATCGCATTATTAATAACACCACGAAGGCCTTTTCTGAACTATTTGTATATGTTGATTCTGACTCCTTAAAAGTGAACAAATTCTGTAGGCTATTCATAAATGTAAGAGCACCATTTCTATTTTCTTGCAATAAATAAATAAACGTTTGTCTGTGACTTTTTTTATTTGTAATTATATTCCTAACTATGTTATGTTTAGGGTGAATGGTCCTATGTGTTTACAGCAATAATTTACGATTTGGTTAATTGGTTGCGATTTCGTATGAATTTGATCTGCTGATGACTCCTTAGCCTGAAGGTTGGGATTAGGGCTTTCTAGTGACGGTTTACCTACAAATACGAAATTAGTACAATAATTATGAATTCTCATGAGATCGGGATAATTGCACAGAAGATGTGGGCGTGACGTCTGAGGCAGGGACAGTCCCATCCAAGAATCTATAAACATAGCCTACAGAACTAAAATATTGCCTATAAAAGTACTTTATTTACTTCTTCATATTTACCATGTTTCACTTTACTTTTTTTTTCTAAAAAAATAGCCCTGCTTTTTTATTATTATTAGGCTACAAACGTAAAAACAGTGGAGTGGGACTGTAACATTTAAACCCACATGTGTTCCAAATAGGCAATGCCTAACACACACATTATATGTGTGTTTTGATATTAATTGCTACACATTAAATAAATGCTTTAATTTTGATTGGCCAGTCAAAGTACTGCTGATGGAGCTAGACAAATGAACTGATGATGAAGCTATACAACTACATATTAATATTTACATTTTCAGCTTCTAATCGGATCATGGTCCTTTTAACCTGTCCTTGTGAAAATCTCTGGCTGAGTATCTCTCTTTCACTTTGTCAGGTTTTTTATGTCAACTTTTTACATTTCTTGGTTACTGCAATTTTCTTATTTTGTGGTCATATAATCTGAAGTCTTTACAGTTTTTTTTTTTAGAATCCCCATTTTGTCTCGACGATGAAAAAAAAAATAAAGTGGGTGAAGTTTTTGAATTAAAGGATGTATTCTCAGTTCAGTGTGTTCTAAGAGCCACTCATTTACTCTGCTTTTCAGAATTGTGTTTATAGATTCTTGTCGTTCCACTGCATCTTTGAGGAGCAAATGCCGTCTCTCCAGCTACTCATGAATAGAAAGTTGCTTTGACAGATGAATATAAATCGTATCAGGTGGCATGTGATTTATGATCTCTTCATTTTTAAAATTTCTATCAGTATTCAACCAGTTTCATTACTGGCTTTAAGTAAAATATTGTCGTTGATGAGACTCAGGCAGTATAACATATGATCACAAAGAAGTCAAGAACCAAACATATGATAGATGCCAAATGCAAATTAACAGTAACAAATATGCATTTGCTGTGAAACATCTAACTCGTGCTTTGTCCATGATATTTAAATTTTTTTTTTTTTTAAAAAGGCAGCTTTCACCATCGACACTAACCAGAGGCATGAACTGAAAGAGCGTGGCGGCCAAATACTTCTATAATCCGAGAAATACTACTGTCACACTATTAATGAATATTTACTATTGTATTTTATGAGAAAAAATGAACTCAACTGGATGTAAAACTTCACAATTTTTATAAAATGCTAATAGGCCTATTATCCTTCATATCCATTTTTTATTGTTTCATACGTTACCTGAATCGTTACCACCTACTCAGTCTTTAAAAATTAAGGTTCCATAAAGGGCGTTTGCAGCGATGCTCATAGTTCGTAAAATAACCTTTCTTTTTTTTTTTTTTTTTATAAAATGCTAATAGGCCTATTATCCTTCATATCCATTTTTTATTGTTTCATACGTTACCTGAATCGTTACCACCTACTCACTCTTTAAAAATTAAGGTTCCATAAAGGGCGTTTGCAGCGAGCCCAAGATGCTCATAGTTCGTAAAATAACCTTTTTTTTTCTTTTCTTTTTTGGTGTGAAGAACATTTAAAAAATCTAATGAACATGTTTTTTCCGCTATAAAGAACCCTTTTGTGAAATGGAAGTTTCCGTGGATTTTTATAATATTTTAATGACCGCAAGCTAAATACATTTATCAATATAAATGTAGTCTATACTGGATTACATGTTCATTAAATCACTGTTTAGGTCTATGTAAAAGCGTCAGTAGCCTATTTCAAAATCGATTTTTTTCCCCCAAAATTCTTCGTCCTTGCATGAAAAAAAAACCTCAATAAACAGAACCCCTTAGTAGAAATCGCATTATTAATAACACCACGAAGGCCTTTTCTGAACTATTTGTATATGTTGATTCTGACTCCTTAAAAGTGAACAAATTCTGTAGGCTATTCATAAATGTAAGAGCACCATTTCTATTTTCTTGCAATAAATAAATAAACGTTTGTCTGTGACTTTTTTTATTTGTAATTATATTCCTAACTATGTTATGTTTAGGGTGAATGGTCCTATGTGTTTACAGCAATAATTTACGATTTGGTTAATTGGTTGCGATTTCGTATGAATTTGATCTGCTGATGACTCCTTAGCCTGAAGGTTGGGATTAGGGCTTTCTAGTGACGGTTTACCTACAAATACGAAATTAGTACAATAATTATGAATTCTCATGAGATCGGGATAATTGCACAGAAGATGTGGGCGTGACGTCTGAGGCAGGGACAGTCCCATCCAAGAATCTATAAACATAGCCTACAGAACTAAAATATTGCCTATAAAAGTACTTTATTTACTTCTTCATATTTACCATGTTTCACTTTACTTTTTTTTTCTAAAAAAATAGCCCTGCTTTTTTATTATTATTAGGCTACAAACGTAAAAACAGTGGAGTGGGACTGTAACATTTAAACCCACATGTGTTCCAAATAGGCAATGTCTAACACACACATTATATGTGTGTTTTGATATTAATTGCTACACATTAAATAAATGCTTTAATTTTGATTGGCCAGTCAAAGTACTGCTGATGGAGCTAGACAAATGAACTGATGATGAAGCTATACAACTACATATTAATATTTACATTTTCAGCTTCTAATCGGATCATGGTCCTTTTAACCTGTCCTTGTGAAAATCTCTGGCTGAGTATCTCTCTTTCACTTTGTCAGGTTTTTTATGTCAACTTTTTACATTTCTTGGTTACTGCAATTTTCTTATTTTGTGGTCATATAATCTGAAGTCTTTACAGTTTTTTTTTTTAGAATCCCCATTTTGTCTCCACGATGAAAAAAAAAAATAAAGTGGGTGAAGTTTTTGAATTAAAGGATGTATTCTCAGTTCAGTGTGTTCTAAGAGCCACTCATTTACTCTGCTTTTCAGAATTGTGTTTATAGATTCTTGTCGTTCCACTGCATCTTTGAGGAGCAAATGCCGTCTCTCCAGCTACTCATGAATAGAAAGTTGCTTTGACAGATGAATATAAATCGTATCAGGTGGCATGTGATTTATGATCTCTTCATTTTTAAAATTTCTATCAGTATTCAACCAGTTTCATTACTGGCTTTAAGTAAAATATTGTCGTTGATGAGACTCAGGCAGTATAACATATGATCACAAAGAAGTCAAGAACCAAACATATGATAGATGCCAAATGCAAATTAACAGTAACAAATATGCATTTGCTGTGAAACATCTAACTCGTGCTTTGTCCATGATATTTAAAAAATTTTTTTTTTAAAAAGGCTTAGTGTCACTTTCCCTGCAATCTGAAGTCAATTGAAGATACACATACACTTTTAGGATTAACTACACTGAACTCTCCTAGACATGTTTTCACAGGATTACACCTAAAATAAACATATTTAAAGCATATTCATCAATACTATAAAGTCTGACTGCTCTACACCATGACACAATAATAATACATGGAAGAAAAAAAAAAGACTCAAACTCAGTGGAACAAATCGCCTAGAAACTGAGACTTCCCAAATACTTGAAACTAAGGTCCATTACAAAGAATGGACCTGTAAGAGGGTGGAAGTGTTGGGGGTATGAATGAGTGATTTTAAGGGAGGACAGGACAGAAAAAAACAGCAGGAGGTGGTGGTGGCATGACGTGCACCAGACGGAGGAACAACCACAGACCACCAGTTAAACGACCTTTACGTTTAATTACTGATCAAATCGCTCAATATGAGCTTCTGGACAGTATCATGCAGACATGCATGATCAAAAGGCAACATAAACATTTATTTAAAAAAGGCATTTGATGACCAGATTATAAAAACCATAGTTACAGCACCTACACTCCACAGGGACACAAGGAGTCATGATAAGGCTTTGAGACACTGATAAAATGGCTCTAATTACAGTTCTTCAAAGTGAATGCATGCCAGAAAAAAAAAACACACAAGACTGGATCTCATCAGATCTGTCAAGCCTCCACCACTGTTATCAGAGCCTGAGATTGGACTTTACCAAGTGGAGTGGGGGTGAAATGAAAGTGTTGTTAGCACACATAATCATGTCAGAAAAACCATACAAAAAGTAAAGATTTAAAAAAATCTGTTTACCCTGCTAAAACCAACAAGTGACACATTCATGTCATAAAAGCCAGTCTTTATGTAAACTTTGCAGGTTCCTTACAGTTTCAAAAGTACACAGTCACACACAAACACATCCCTAATCCTAACAAATGTCCAGCACACCATTTCTGGTTGATTTTTAGGGAGGTAAAGCAACCACACACACACACACCATACTTCAAGCTTATAAACTGACAACATTCAATTGGTCTTGTCAAGCATTTCATTGATTGTCCCCAAACATTTACAAGAGTCCATTCAGGAAACAAGAGCAGCCAATGTGCCTCCCCATTGACATTAAAAGTCTGAGGTAGTAATTGTGTCAAAGAAAAAGTCACATGAATGGACAGAAGTTACAACAGTGTCAACATTGGTTGGGTAGATTCTTTGGTCAATATTGGCCCTGTAACTGTTCAGTTCACAGAGGGATTTTCTCAAAGAATTCCCCGAGACAATTCACAGATGGAGTATACAGTAATGAGCAGCATTAGTGGTTGCAAATCTTTGTGAAACCCGAGCAGTGCCAAAGATAGGACTTTTTATCTTCTTCTTCTAGGACTATTTTTGCAAAGTTTAAAGAGAATATTTGCAAAGGGAAGGCCTGTTCTGAAGGGCATACTGGTTTGGAGGTGGATGAGCAGTCTGATTGTTGGGGCCAAGCGCATCAAACACGCTCTTATTGGGTGGAACAGATTGCAGCATACTGTCCAAGTCCATGAGGAGGGGTGGGGCTTGTATGGAAACTGGCCCATTTGGTAGGATGCGCCAGTAAGGGTGACCAATCAAGTGTGATGAAGTGACGTGTGCACCACCGTAACCGTACAACGGAATACCGCCCAGCGGCATGAACGGGTTTCCATTAAAGCGCATGCTAGGAGGGGCTACCGTGTTGGGAGGGGTGTACTTGGCGTAGGAGGTCGGCAGCTCCCATGGAGGTGTGGTGCTGCGTTTTGAGCTTTTGTTCGGCGGGGGGCAGGAGTCACTGTATCCGTCTGAAATTGATCCTCGATCACCTGATCGTTTCCCAATGAGTGTCACTCCTCTCCAGTCCTCGTCTGACAAATCCGACGCAGGACTGACGGAGCTGGTTGACGAACTGCAATTATACGAGCCATTGCAAGGATGTGGTGGAGTGGTAGAGCGAGTGTGCGGAGGAGGCCCAATGCCCCAACTTTCTCTCTCTCGTAGCCCTTCCCCAGCAGAACTGGCAGGCCTGAGGCTATGCAGGAGAGAATCTATAGCAAACGTGGAGTCCAGTTTTGGACGATAGGGGTCCTCTGATGGAGGTGGGCTGTGATGGGTGGGGACAGGGGGTAAGGAGAGGTCAGTGGGCAGTGTTTTGGATTTGTTCGACTGAGTGTAACCTTGAAAGATGTACGGGGCCAGGTCCTGAGCAAAGATAGTTTCATCCTGACGGGACACTGCCGTATTCTGTCTTTTCAGCAGCTCCAGTGGAATTCGGCTCACTTTTACAGTCCAAAAGTTACCTTTACCTTGGGGTTTACCAGGATCCTTAAGCACCTAGAGAGAGGAGGAGGGGCAACAAGATAATGTCAAATTAACATCAAACTAACACATTTTTTTTTCAGTCACCTGAAATCAAACACACACCTTCACGAAGCAGTCGTAAGATGACAGGTTGTGTCGGACTGAGTCCCTCCAGCCTTTGTAATTTCCCTTGAAGAATGGAAAGAGAGTGCTGATCTCCTTCAGAATCTGTTCAAAGAAGACAATTTATTCATAGTTATTAAAAACATATCGTATCATTATTATTGGCCACAGCTTCTAAACTGCACAGATTCTAAATAGACAGCGGTAGCCTACATTGCTGAGAATCTTGACTTTCTGCTACATTTTCAAAAAAAAGCCAGAATAAGGCAGTGTCCGGTGTGCATGCATAGACCTATATATTTGTAAATCACACAGAAAAAGTGAGATTTTCTGTGGGGTGACATTTATAACAGGCATAGTTAATAGGAGTATGCCTAATTTGCATGTTTAACCAGTTTAAACAGGTAAAAGTAATTTAAAAAAAAAAAGATGTTTAAAATACAGGATTTGCTTGCCATTTTATTCGAGAGAAAAAAGAAAAGAAAAAAAGTCGAGTCCAATCACCTGTAGCAGCAGGCCCTACCTCAAATCATTTACAAAAATGCACAGGAGTCACTCTTGAATAGTCAGCAAACTGTTAATCCCGATCGCGGATTCTTACAAATTGCGACATTTCGGAACAATTGCGTAGTAATTGCGGCACAGTGTGATTCCAGCCACAGCTATCAGCATGATAGAGTATCGGCCTCTGCTTTCACCATTCACAACACAAACCCCATTGAGATCCATGAGACAGATAACGTGCAACAACATTATGTGATTTGGATGTGCAACACGCACCAAAACTCACTTCACATGTAAACGGTCCTATAGTTTCTTTGTGGAAATTAACGTCAGTGTGCTGATGGCGCAACTGGGGTTTATAGAAATTTTAAGTTTCAAGGAGTGCTAATGGAATTTCTTTTTATTTGGAACCTGAAAGAAATCCTGCACTAAGATCCTAAAAAATGACATATTCTGTAGTATAGGGCCTACAACTTGTAAAAATGTAGCCTAAATGTGGATGTGGCACGAACTTGCCGATAAAGATAATCGTTTCAGCTGAAACGCTGAATTAAAAATATGTTATAAATATCGTACGTGGTGTAGAAATAGGGCATAATGTAAATAAACTGTGATTATTAAAATTCATTCATATTCCTGATGAATTTTGACCGTTTAAAAAACAAAAGTTGCGTGTTGCGCGCCTGTGAAGATGACATACCTCTGACAACGTGAGTTTCTTCTCCGGGGAGTTCTGGATGACCATTGCAATCATAGCTAGGTAAGAGTAAGGTGGTTTGGGATAACGCTGATAGTTCTTCTTCTTTCCTCCACTTGAGGTCCCATCCTGCATTTCCAATGCGCTCTGATCCGACGGTTTGGCTCTGTAACAGGAGTCCTGCGCCATCCCTGTGGACTTATCCAGCCGGCCACCGAACTTCAACAGAGGGTTTGTGGAGCAGTGACAGCTGGTGTTGGAAGAGGAATAGCTGGTTCTGCAGTCAAGGTGATGGTCGTGTTGGGCTCCTGCTTCTACAGTGATCACGGGTGGTGCCAACAAGCCCGGACCCCCCCAGTGCTTTGTCGTGCTGATGTAGAGGGGGAGGAGGCAGAGATGGTCGCTCCTCAACCCCTCAGACTGCTGGCTCCAGGTCAACTCTATCTGAGCAGCAAACAATTCACAGTTTCATGTCAATCCCGCTGCGTAATGGGAGTGAGAATGAGGCGCGATGCGCGATGACCGCCGGGGAGAAGGGGGAGGACACGATAAACATCAGCGATCAGATTTACTTAAAGACAGCTTAAGTGGCCTTTCCATGATCATGTATGGACCTTTCGCTACCAAGCATGAAATGCGAATAAGAATAAAATCTCGCACTTGATCATTTTCATATTGTGCTGGATGAAGATCATTTGGAATAAATGCTGTGGAATAAATAGTGTTAATCAAACGAATTAAGGCCTCCGATGAACCAGCTCCACTAACCAGTGAAATTCAAGAAAAAAGACTTCAGATCTTTCTTCAGAATTGCAAACAAAACATGGTGACCAGTTACTTCCCTTAAAATGTACACGTTACCTAACATAGTTTACATAAATTTTTTTTTTGTTTTTTTTTGAGAAAAGCATTTCCATGTTGTCTGTCAGATATAAAGAGGTGTGAATAATAAACGAATGGAAACAGCAATACACAGATTAACACCCAATCAACAATCAGGAAATAACTGCAAACCGATCATCTAATAGGGAGCATTGTCTCTGTGCATCAATACGCGCATCTGATCCTTATTACGTAAAAAAAAAAAATTGTAGGTTAATTATTATTAGCCGGATTAAATAGTGAAAAGTGGAAACGATGTGAAATTTTCCAGGCCGAAAGGAATGTCTTTTGGGGATTGGTTTTGGATTTAAAGTAGGACTCTCATATCTCAGCAAGATAGAGAAAACAAGTTGGATTAGAGAGAATCTCTTCCGTCCCGGGGGATCAAAAACACAATAGAGGGATGAGAACTAAACTCTGATATCACACCGAGAGCCTGATAATCGCCTTGAAAACAGATTGACAACATACTGCCTACTATTGTAGCACGTTTATTGGGATACTCTTTGACATGCACATTTCTTAAATTACTGACTCTAAATTATTTGCAGGAAACAAACAGATTTTGTGAACACTGTACATAGGCTATTTCTTAAAATAAAAAGTCTAAATAGCCTATTAAATATTACAGATCATCATTAACTTGTTTAAAAATCATTTACATGTTTTTCTGTTAACTGCATTGCGATTAATTTATTTCACGATTGGTTAATTTTCCGTTTTTTTAATGTACACCTTTAACAGACAAATATTTTAAGTGCTGTTAAAGGAGTTGCTGTATCTGTTAAACGTGAATGAACGCGTGTTTTACCTGCGGTACATTCACGCGCTCCTCTCTGTTTGAGAATCTGCAACTCATTAGCGTAATGATAATATGACGTTCTAATCAAACGAACGCTCAACGTTGATTGGACAAACAACTCTTTGTTTACTAACGAACCAGTCCAAACCCTGGCTACATAATTTAATACCTTCATCTATGTTCTCTTAATATTTATTTATTTAGCTTACTAACATCCTTATAAATAATAATAATAATAATAATAATAATAATAATAATAATAAACGATTTAAAACAATAAAATAAACAATTAAATGCACAAAGGCACACTCGAAGAAGTCCTAGCACTATTCACGAATCTTTTAGGGAACATTTGATCAAATTAGAGCAAAATAATATTCATAATAATAATACATAAATAAATATTTTTAAAAATCCAAATTACAGAAACGAATTAGCACATAGTATTTTGATATAGAGAATCTCATTGACAGTTTGAGTATTTTGTATACAACTAATGCTGGTTCTTCACTGGTTTAGAAAACAATGCAAAAATCAGGATAAGATAAACCACGCTGATGGAAAATACATGCCATTTTTAATTTAGTTATTTCTCTTTTAGCCATAACATACAAATGTGTAGCCTAGATTAGCACTAGCACACAGATACACATTTTTTGTGTAGGAAAAAAATTGCATTTACAACTGCACAACTTTAAGAAACTGTAGTTTTGTCTCTTGCTAATTAATGGACACACTGACTCATAGAGTTTATGGTGTAAATATGGGATGTATTAATGAAAGTGGCAGTATATGTTGATTTGCCAAGGATTATAGCAACAATATAATAATCCTCATATTATATAGGCCTACATCTTCTTGGAATCAGTAAAGCGTAACTTCTTCGTTTCAGCTGCAGATGACTCTATTTCCTGCGTTCCTCTGGAAAAGATCAGAAGAAGCTGTGAGGTCATTTCAGGGGTCACCAGATTAAACGCTTCAGCTGAGGTAAGTGTGATCTCAAATAGAGACTGTTCCTGGATTTTCCTTTGAATGTTTTCCATTAAATTGTATTTTTCCTGTTTTAGTTTACCATTAGAAGTATTCATTTCATAGCCTACCTGAAGGTTATCGAATCACTTTTAGCTAATTCTTGTTTATATGACCCAATGTTCCACTATTGCAGCAGTAATCGCTGACTAGTGGTCATGACCCTTTTATGAGCCCTGTGAGATAATAGACAGATAAGCTGTGTGTAAGGTGCCTGCTGTGAGGGCTCTCCATATCTGTTAATGCTGTCCAAAATTAAATATAGGCCGCTCAATTCCCCAGGGACAGGGTCAGAACTCAATTAGAGCACAGAAGCATTTTTAACCTGTTAACATTTGCACCAATAACTTGTTTATTGGTGTTTAGGTAAATCAGCTAACATTTGTATGTGCTATATAAATTTGTATATCAATATGCATGTCATTTTAATGTAATGTTTTATTTGCTCTATATTTTGTAAAGTTTATTTGTTTTCATTATATAAAAGCTTGTTGGATGTGTGAGATAGAAATGTTAGTCCTGAAATGGTTGTGTGTTTTTGTTTTTGTTTCTTTTTTCAGGACATATTTTAGTTTCTATGAGAATAGTTTTGGCAACCCTACCAACATTTGAGGCATGTCAAAAATCTAATGAGATTACTTCTTTTCTTATAACATGCTGTAGAAACAGATTAAAAGATGTCATGATGTCACTTTGTGGATGTTACAATTTTACAACTTTTTTTTATTTAATGGGGCAGATGCAATAATTAGATTAACACAAAATGTGGGACATTGATCAACATTATGCTTTATAGTTAAATACTTTTTGAACAACAGTTACTGAATTCTATGTTTCTTCATCTATGGGCAGCTTGTGCCATTTTGGGCATTTTGGTGGCTGTATATTTCATAATTGATTTTCTTATTTGTAATGTCAGAGCAGGTGCAGACATTTATAACTTGAATCTGCATGGCTTCTGGGGTCAATTGCTACCAGTTATTTTAGCTGTCATAATGTTGCGTGACTTGTATTTGTTATAAAATTATTTGTAATTAATGTTGTAATCATACTGGTTTCTATCGCAAATAGTTTTACTGTTTACTGCACTTTGTTATTGTTCTAGTTATTTAAGCATGACGACTAATGAATCTGAAGTCTGGCACATTCACAGAAAATAGCTTGCTTCCGTGAAGTGGATATGTCATTAAAGTTATATAATGCTACTTTTCTAATCTATTTGAAAAATCAATTTGTCAAGGTAAAATGTATTGTACAAGTGGTACAATGGAAATCAGATAAGGACTTAATGTTTGACAAAATGGGTCTCTCAAGCAATAAGAAATTTAAGCAATGTTACAAGACCATCAAGGTAACACACATAACACTAAATAATGTTAAAAATGAAACACACAATACTCCAGTAAACATAACAGATACAAATTATAAAAAAAGGCCTAACTTGAAAAGGAGGACTGAAATTTCTGAACGAGTTTCTAAATGAGACAATCCTGGTTTGTTTCATCTTATATTATTTATTATCTATTAAAACTAAAATACTAAGTAGAAACCCCTCATAAAGCATGTTTCATAAACTGCAATGCTTCCATGATACTAGCTACATGAAAATGTGAGATTTGTCAAAAAGCTTTTTGCCCACAATCCTGCATGTGATTTACATATGTAAATAAACTACAGAGAAAAAAGGTACAAAAGCTGTCACTGCATGGGTGGCATCTTTGTACCAAAAGGGTCCATAATGGTACCTTAAATGTAGGCTACACAATAGGCTACCTAAAAAGTGTGTATATTAGTACCTAAATGGTACAAAAGTGTACCTTTTGAAAAGGTGCCACCACAGTGATAGCTTTTGTAACTTTTTTCAGAGTGTTTTCTAAGGTGTGCTGATAGTAATGGAGGTCTCTTTCAAGAAGCTGCCATTATTGTTGTTTACTTATAAAAATGGATAAATCTATCAGCATTTGTGTGAATTTGATTGGATGCTACTCCAAAGTCCAAACCACTAGACTTCATATAAAAAGTTGTAATAGGCTAGAGGTCTCATAATTTGAGAAATATTACAAGATGTTTGAACATTGCGTTGACTTTGGATGCATGCCGCAAATTGATATATGACTTCATACAGGCTATTTGCAACAACGACACACTCTTTGTTATATTTACTTTGTTAAAATAGTCAAATCTGAAGCATATTTCTCCCCCTTTTCTTCATACGCTTGAATGAATTAGATGTTATTTGTCGTAGCGCCTCAGTGTTTGAGATACTGCTGAGTCCAACCGTGTTTGTGAGACACAGCGCTGGGGGCGCTTGACGGCTCACAGCAAATACTTCCACCGAGGGGCAACCACAGCTCAGGCCGTCTTTTGTCTTATTAGTAACATTTATACACTTGAAAAGTACTTTTGTTAAAACACCGAAATGCAAAGAATTGTTGCCTGACATACAAATGGAATTCCGCCGAGCAATCTCTATGAAATGATTAAATAATAAAGCGTTATTCGATTATCGTAGTCGAATGTGATTGGTTCAACTTGACCAGCGCTGAGAAAAGTAACTGGTACCACGGAATAACGTCATCTATTGCTACTTCGTAGGTCTGGACAATAAATTACACCTGAAAAACAACGCTGATAAACTTGAATAGAAATTGAATTTAAAATACACGAAGAGCTCAAATAGAATAATTATTATTAAGACCAGCCAGCCCATTTCTTAAAACCTGATGCTGTTTTTTATACGCACATTCTCTTTCCCAGTGTTTGTGTGAATGTAGCGCCGACTGTCGGGATGCGTTGAGCGAGTACACGGACTGTAGGGAGCAACGGCTGTTATGGAGATTATTTTATTTCCTTTGAAACCTAACGGAGAGAGGACTTAAGCGTGATTAAACGGACATGAATTTACCGATTGAGTTCAGCTGAAGCAATAGGTAAGACAAAAGCGTTGAATGTGACGTATCAAACAGGTGTTTAAATGACAGGTGTGTTTTCAGGTGCGCTCACAGGCCACTGACACTAACTCATTCACTAACATTAACGCTAAAAGTGGATTTATTCTTGAATGGCCGATTTAATACAGTGTAATGTTAATGTTTAAAGTGTTCTCGGATCGTTGTTTTTTGAATGAGGAATATAATGAAGTTGAAATGAACTCTGGACTTCAGGTTAGCATTATGCTAGTAAACAGGAAACAGCATTTCAAATAAAACATGTTTTTTCTTTTGGACATGTTCCATCATAATACCACGTTTTTGACATGGTACCGATCTGTTACCATGATTTTGTACCGCCTTGTATTCTTGTGCCATGAAGTAGCATAAATACCATAGTAGGGCTAATGACCGTTCATTACCATGGTATTTGTCAAATACCAAGCTTTTAACATGACAAACCACAATATTGTCTTCCATTGGTTGGTTATACTTGATTCGATTCACGATTCATAGGCCTATTCATTTTCGATTCAATTCAAAAGCAATCTTCTCAAATTCGTGACGATTCAATAGTACGATTCTTAATAAATTTTTATTAGATTCGAATAATATGCATTTAAAATATTATTATTTTTAAATATCTTCTTTAATGTGTCTTGAGCAGGAAAAAATAATGAAGGCAAACTACTTAGGATTGTTTACTGCCCTAATTTGAAAGGAAACATTATATGTCCAAACAACAGACTGCTTGGAATTTAACGGAGTGCATGTGTTAATATTTTAGAGCTCAGCTTAACTAGAAAATTAAACCATATTTCACCAAAAATAATTTTTTGAGCTATTTATTTAGTTTATTTGCATGTTTTTTTCCACTGGCTTCACAACAGTTTCTTCAAAATTCCATTATACGGTTTTTCAGTGATTGTGGGAACCCAGTCAATAAACTAATCTTGATATTACAACAGTATTGCACCACGAGTAAGGCATATCAGTTTTTATTAGTGCTGTCAAAAGATTAATCGCATCCAAAATAAAAGTTTTCGTTTACATAATACATGTGTGTTGTACTGTGTATATTTATTATGTATATATAAAGACTTGAAAAATCAATTTGTCAAGGTAAAATGTATTGTACAAGTGGTACAATGGAAATCAGATAAGGACTTAATGTTTGACAAAATGGGTCTCTCAAGCAATAAGAAATTTAAGCAATGTTACAAGACCATCAAGGTAACACACATAACACTAAATAATGTTAAAAATGAAACACACAATACTCCAGTAAACATAACAGATACAAATTATAAAAAAAGGCCTAACTTGAAAAGGAGGACTGAAATTTCTGAACGAGTTTCTAAATGAGACAATCCTGGTTTGTTTCATCTTATATTATTTATTATCTATTAAAACTAAAATACTAAGTAGAAACCCCTCATAAAGCATGTTTCATAAACTGCAATGCTTCCATGATACTAGCTACATGAAAATGTGAGATTTGTCAAAAAGCTTTTTGCCCACAATCCTGCATGTGATTTACATATGTAAATAAACTACAGAGAAAAAAGGTACAAAAGCTGTCACTGCATGGGTGGCATCTTTGTACCAAAAGGGTCCATAATGGTACCTTAAATGTAGGCTACACAATAGGCTACCTAAAAAGTGTGTATATTAGTACCTAAATGGTACAAAAGTGTACCTTTTGAAAAGGTGCCACCACAGTGATAGCTTTTGTAACTTTTTTCAGAGTGTTTTCTAAGGTGTGCTGATAGTAATGGAGGTCTCTTTCAAGAAGCTGCCATTATTGTTGTTTACTTATAAAAATGGATAAATCTATCAGCATTTGTGTGAATTTGATTGGATGCTACTCCAAAGTCCAAACCACTAGACTTCATATAAAAAGTTGTAATAGGCTAGAGGTCTCATAATTTGAGAAATATTACAAGATGTTTGAACATTGCGTTGACTTTGGATGCATGCCGCAAATTGATATATGACTTCATACAGGCTATTTGCAACAACGACACACTCTTTGTTATATTTACTTTGTTAAAATAGTCAAATCTGAAGCATATTTCTCCCCCTTTTCTTCATACGCTTGAATGAATTAGATGTTATTTGTCGTAGCGCCTCAGTGTTTGAGATACTGCTGAGTCCAACCGTGTTTGTGAGACACAGCGCTGGGGGCGCTTGACGGCTCACAGCAAATACTTCCACCGAGGGGCAACCACAGCTCAGGCCGTCTTTTGTCTTATTAGTAACATTTATACACTTGAAAAGTACTTTTGTTAAAACACCGAAATGCAAAGAATTGTTGCCTGACATACAAATGGAATTCCGCCGAGCAATCTCTATGAAATGATTAAATAATAAAGCGTTATTCGATTATCGTAGTCGAATGTGATTGGTTCAACTTGACCAGCGCTGAGAAAAGTAACTGGTACCACGGAATAACGTCATCTATTGCTACTTCGTAGGTCTGGACAATAAATTACACCTGAAAAACAACGCTGATAAACTTGAATAGAAATTGAATTTAAAATACACGAAGAGCTCAAATAGAATAATTATTATTAAGACCAGCCAGCCCATTTCTTAAAACCTGATGCTGTTTTTTATACGCACATTCTCTTTCCCAGTGTTTGTGTGAATGTAGCGCCGACTGTCGGGATGCGTTGAGCGAGTACACGGACTGTAGGGAGCAACGGCTGTTATGGAGATTATTTTATTTCCTTTGAAACCTAACGGAGAGAGGACTTAAGCGTGATTAAACGGACATGAATTTACCGATTGAGTTCAGCTGAAGCAATAGGTAAGACAAAAGCGTTGAATGTGACGTATCAAACAGGTGTTTAAATGACAGGTGTGTTTTCAGGTGCGCTCACAGGCCACTGACACTAACTCATTCACTAACATTAACGCTAAAAGTGGATTTATTCTTGAATGGCCGATTTAATACAGTGTAATGTTAATGTTTAAAGTGTTCTCGGATCGTTGTTTTTTGAATGAGGAATATAATGAAGTTGAAATGAACTCTGGACTTCAGGTTAGCATTATGCTAGTAAACAGGAAACAGCATTTCAAATAAAACATGTTTTTTCTTTTGGACATGTTCCATCATAATACCACGTTTTTGACATGGTACCGATCTGTTACCATGATTTTGTACCGCCTTGTATTCTTGTGCCATGAAGTAGCATAAATACCATAGTAGGGCTAATGACCGTTCATTACCATGGTATTTGTCAAATACCAAGCTTTTAACATGACAAACCACAATATTGTCTTCCATTGGTTGGTTATACTTGATTCGATTCACGATTCATAGGCCTATTCATTTTCGATTCAATTCAAAAGCAATCTTCTCAAATTCGTGACGATTCAATAGTACGATTCTTAATAAATTTTTATTAGATTCGAATAATATGCATTTAAATTTTTAAATATTTTAAATATCTTCTTTAATGTGTCTTGAGCAGGAAAAAATAATGAAGGCAAACTACTTAACTGCCCTAACTGCCCTAATTTGAAAGGAAACATTATATGTCCAAACAACAGACTGCTTGGAATTTAACGGAGTGCATGTGTTAATATTTTAGAGCTCAGCTTAACTAGAAAATTAAACCATATTTCACCAAAAATAATTTTTTGAGCTATTTATTTAGTTTATTTGCATGTTTTTTTCCACTGGCTTCACAACAGTTTCTTCAAAATTCCATTATACGGTTTTTCAGTGATTGTGGGAACCCAGTCAATAAACTAATCTTGATATTACAACAGTATTGCACCACGAGTAAGGCATATCAGTTTTTATTAGTGCTGTCAAAAGATTAATCGCATCCAAAATAAAAGTTTTCGTTTACATAATACATGTGTGTTGTACTGTGTATATTTATTATGTATATATAAAGACACATACTGTACATACAGTATATATTTTGAAAATATTTACATGTATATATTTATATTCATAAAATGTATATTATATATAAATATATTTAATATATAAACAGCATATTTTTCTAAAATATATGCATGCATGTGTGTGTATTTATATATACATAATAAATATACACAGTACACACTAGGGCTGGGTTTTGACACAATTTCACAATTCACAATGATTCTCATTCACAAGTTTGCGATTCGATTCGATTACCGATTCGATTCAATATCGATTATTTTTGGATATATATCAGGTACAGTACATGCCAAATTTTCTCAAGGAAAAAAAAATCTCTCAACTAAAATATACATGAGAGTCAGTTGGTACTACATTACTATAATATTGAAGTTTAAAATTGACTGATTTGTTAAAATTACACTTAATGAAGTTTTAAAATAATAAAGTTACAATTACATAATAATATTTCTACTTCAATT
>NW_015653519.1:104549-111627 GCF_001515625.1 Sinocyclocheilus rhinocerous | reverse complement strand
GAGAGAGAACGTAAAAGAGCTGATCCCTCACGAGGAAGACATGCAACGATAATAATAAGTCTTCACACGCGATGATGAGAAGACGTCACCTCTCAGCAGCACTGAGGGCTCAGGGACTTCTTGAGAGAAATGTTACATGTGACACAGATAGCAAGCACACAAAATCCACATGTGACACATAATCTGCTGGTCACCTACACTGAGCTACTTTGATCATTGAGTGCATTCACACGGCTTAACAGTGCATAAAAAAGCACAATCTGTGACCTCAATTGCAAGAAGTGATAGAATAATAGCTGTTAGCTGGGTCAAATCCAGTCACATTTGTTTACATAAACCTTCATAAAATACAGATTGTTTCAAAGCAGCTTTACAGGGATAAACAGGAAAATAATGATTCAGTGATGACACATTAATTCTGCTGTAAAAAAAAAACCCTCATTGTTCAGCTGTTCTCAACATTTTGTAATTGGTAATGTGCTATTCTCAATACTAAAAGAAAAAAATATTCTGTCACCTGACCTCCTTATGTTAAATGTTTAATTTAGCAAGTAATGCCGAGTTCACACTGCACGATTTTAGCTCGATTTTTCACTCGCCGACAGGTTTTGCGAAATCGCTGACAAATGCCCGAAATCGGAGGCAACTCGGTGCTCGTTCACGCGAGTGACAATCACGCAGTGTGAATTATCAAAGACGCGATCTGAGGGAATCGCCGACACGTCGTCGATGCCCGCAAAATATTTGGCATGCTAAGTATCTGGAGATGTCGGCGATTCACAATCACGCTGTGTGCAATGATTTCTGAATGAAAACTACATAGGCGATGACCTACAGCCAATGAGAGACCAAGATACAGGGCAGAGGGAAGTTCGGGGAGGAGTTATAGACCAGAATATCAGTATTTTAATAGATATATGAACAATTATATCATACAGAAACAAGCGCCTACATTTGCTTGACCAGCCACAACATCAGCATAACAGTGCAAAATTATCTATCAAAATTAAACTCTCTTTGCAGAACACCCAATCCCTGTTTCCTGCATCTCCCTCCTGCATAATCTGTTTTTCTTAAATTTTTTTAAATAATTCCAGTCTCGCTTGAGAACTCCGGTCTGACGCACGCGGGTTCTCGCGTTATTTCCTTATCACTTCTCGCGTGTGTTTTGTTGTGAAACGTAGTTTGCGGACCAGACAGAGCTGTTGGCGATTCTTCCTATTGTGAAGTCATGCAATGTGAAACCCCCTGTCGCCGATCCATCGTGCAATGTGAACACAGCAGCAACTGAATGCTACCCCAGATAGTCACGCAGTGTGAAAACAACGGCGATCCGATGAGTTTGAAAATCATGCAGTGTGAACTCGGCATAAGTTTGCAAGGTTTGTAAAATTAAATTTTCATTAGCCATTCACAGATTTGTTTAAATGATGTAAATGTGTATTTGCTGAATGCTAACGGCAAACAAGAAAGTATTATAATGTTTGCCTTTCTATTACTAATAATATAAAAGCAATCGTTATAATACTTTTTGTATACATTTTAATTCCTTTAACAGCTCTATCTGGTTATTAGACAGACTTCTATCCGTATTAGACAGAACTGTTAACGACGACGGCGAACAAGAGAGAGAATGTGAGCACTGTGTACTCAAGCGCAGCCGCTCTTAGCGCCGTCAAAATAAAAGTCCCGCCTCGAACGCATTGGCCAAACAGAAAAACTTATCGGCCGATGCCGATATTTAAAAAATGCCAATTATTTTATTTTATTTTTTTAAAGTCGGCATGAAACGGAAAGTTGCGATTGTCTTTTCTTCTCTACTGTGACATATATCCGAGTATACGGCATCTGAAATGAGAGGGCGGGACTTGATTTCGTCCTTCAGGAATTGATTGGATCTTTGGAAGTTGGGGCGTTGTCAACAAAATGGAGGCAGATCTAAGATGCCAGTTTTCAGTTAGTTGTGGGGGTTTACTCTCCACTGGATTAACCGCCGACACCCAAGCATGAATAAATGTTTTATTTATTAAGGATGACGACGAGGATCAACGGCACAAAACATGCGAGAGAGAGAGACTGAGCGCATCCACCATCAAGTTAAGTCATATTCATGAAAAAAAAAAATTAGTTTGCGATGTCCTAAGAGTAATGTTGTCGTAATATCCTAATATCTTTTCAATGTTTAGGGGTAACGTACTCCCTCATGACTGGTGTCAGTGCTATAAAGTGAAGCATCAGCTTTAGCTTTTCCCCCCAAACGTCACTGATGTCACTGCAGCTGTTGGCAGTTCCAGATAGCTCCGCTCTTGCGCCATAGCTCGTGACTGGAAGAGCTATCTGGAACTGCCAACAGCTGCAGTGACGTTAACGTTTTTGATTAAAGATTACGAGGGCACATGCATTTAAAAAAAAAGAATGAAGTGTACGGATAAATAATTTATAATAAACACTACAGTATTCCATCAAAAAATAAGAATTGTCAGTTTTGATTTCATACCGACTTTAAGAATCGATATCGTTCCGTAAAAATGAGAATCAATTAATATCGAGATATCGATATTTTTTACCCAGTCCTAGTACACACACATATATTATGTAAACAAAAACTTTTATTTTGGATGCGATTAATAACGATTAATCTTTTGACAGCACTAGTTTTTGTGTTGAAGGGAATTGTCTGTTTAGATATGAAATCAATGTAAGGATTATGTCAGGTCTCCTACATCATAAGAAATCTAAAACATTTATTTATTTGTTTATATAGGGACAGTACAAAAATCATGATTCCAGCCAGAAAAGGCTGAAAAATATGCATTGTACATAGAGAGTATAGCATATGCTAATTTGCATATTGGGTCCTTAGAAAGGCTTTTCTTCCAAAAAACAAACAATCAAAAAACATACATTCATACATACTGTACTTTGACTTTTTAATCCAGCAGTTCATCATGTTCAGCCATTTATGAGCTTATAGGGTTAGGGTCACAATACCAAAAAATTAGTAGTTGATACATCAAAATTTGCTTAAACAAACTCCTTTGAACTTTTTAAGTTAAATATTACAATCAATCAAAACATTCCTTTAGACCACATCAGAAGTACTTTTGCAGAAAAGACTTCAGATATCGACTGGGATGAACTGGAACAAAGTGTGAAAGCAGAGCAAAGTACAACATATATGTGTAAAAGATGTTAATGTGACAACAGTCAGTTGTTTTATCTTAAGTGATGACGAACAGACAAGGCAAAATATCTAAAGTATTTGTTATAATAGATCTTTTGATTATGGGGTCTTACAATTAACACCACTGACAAGAAAACTATTATTTTATTTTACTATGATACCTTTTCATAGTACCTGAACTAATTGTGGAACTACCCACTTTTTGGCGTGTTCGCACCACAGTAACTAGGAACGGTTTTAGTTCTAGGAACTCCATTTGGAGGAACTAAATTAGCTCCTACTTCAGAGCAGGGTCTAAAACAGTTCTATAGGAACTATCAGTGACGTAAGTGTATGCTGATTGGCCAAACACACGCGAAACACCGGCCACCCGGCATTTTTAAAAAGCCATGTATACATATTTACTCCACGAACATGGAAAACAGCGATAACGGCATTTACCTGTTGTCTGCAGTGTTGTGTTCTTTTCTCAGCTTCGATGATATGTAACACTGCAAGTTGTCATAAAAAATTAGTCTCTTAAGCCCTATTCGGACGGTAATTGTTTCTCAGGGGGATGTAAGTGATTTTCACCGTTTACAGGGGGTAGTTGGTGATTTTAATGCTGTCCAAATCCAGGATGTCGGTGTTTTTCTCTCACCACCCCCGTAAAAATCCCCAGCCGAATTACCTACTGTTTTTTGACAAACACCAAGGTCGTGTGGTAATTTAATTGCCGTCTGAATCCACATTTCTGAGTTTACGAGAAGAAACCGATTCCAAATTCAGTGTTTAAACCCTTTTTGAGCACTCCCGAACACCGTAAAGTAACGTTGTAGACTACTTCAGTGTAATTTGCATACATATTTATTTCTGAAATGCTGGAAAGTATTTAAAATAACAATACTTCATAACTGCTCCACCACAGCGACTGGGAGCAGAAAGAGAAGAAAAGCACGTAAACATTCGAAATGGGTCTTTATTATGGCAGCAGCAGGTATGCAATACAATTTTAAAATGTGTATTATAAACAGATATATATCGCGTCTGCTGTAAAAATAGCACATCTATTTTCCTATTTTTAAACAGGAGTTTAAATAATCAAATAATAGGATTATATATTATAAAATATGCTTGGAATAATAATAATACATTTTACATAATAATAAGTATTTTTAAATACATTTTACGCAATAATAAGAATACATTTGTGAATAAAATTCATTTTATTTACAGCAGACAATCATGTGACTGGCCACGTGAGCAGCGCGTTCCCGGGTTTGTAGGATCACAGAACTCGCTCCTCCACTGTGAATAGATCGCCATCCGAATCCATGAGTTTTATCACTGAGGTGATATGTAAATTTATTTTTACAGACGTCCGTTTACATCTTCATCTCCATTATAAAAAGACATTGCTGTTGGCCGCTTCAGAGTTCCTGCTGCCAGTGCGAATGCAACCAGGAAAACGGCCCGAGGGAGAAATTGGTTCTCTAGGAACTACTCTGCTGGCTAGTTCCAATTAATATCGAGATATCGATATTTTTTACCCAGCCCTAGTACACACACATATATTATGTAAACAATGCATTTAAAAAAAAAGAATGAAGTGTACGGATAAATAATTTATAATAAACACTACAGTATTCCATCAAAAAATAAGAATTGTCAGTTTTGATTTCATACCGACTTTAAGAATCGATATCGTTCCGTAAAAATGAGAATCAATTAATATCGAGATATCGATATTTTTTACCCAGCCCTAGTACACACACATATATTATGTAAACAAAAACTTTTATTTTGGATGCGATTAATCGCGATTAATCTTTTGACAGCGCTAGTTTTTATGTTGAAGGGAATTGTCTGTTTAGTTATGAAATCAATGTAAGGATTATGTCAGGTCTCCTACATCATAAGAAATCTAAAAAATTTATTTATTTGTTTATATAGGGACAGTACAAAAATCATGATTCCAGCCAGAAAAGGCTGAAAAATATGCATTGTACATAGAGAGTATAGCATATGCTAATTTGCATATTGTGTCTGCTTTTCTTCCAAAACACAAACAATCAAAAAACATACATTCATACATACTGTACTTTGACTTTTTAATCCAGCAGTTCATCATGTTCAGCCATTTATGAGCTTATAGGTTAGGGTCACAATACCAAAAATTTAGTAGTTGATACACCAAAATTTGCTATTAAACAAACTTCTTTGAACTTTTGAAGTTAAATATTAATAGTAAATGAATGGCTGTTTGTGAAGAATACATAAACAACTTAAGTGACAAGTTGGCAATCAATAAAAAAAAAACAATTACAAGCAGTAGAATAAATAGTGCTTGACATCTTTCAGTATCAGTGTTCAGATAACCAGTAAAATAATCGTTTTCTTGTCAGTGGTGTTAATTGGAAGACCCCATAATGAAGAGATCTATTATAACACATTAGATATTTTGCCTTGTCTGTTTGTCATCACTTAAGATAAAACAACTGACTGTTGTCACATTAACATCTTTTAAAGACAAGCATTTTGAACAAGAGGTGTGTTTGTTACACATATATGTTGTACTTTGCTCTGCTTTCACACTTTGTTCCAGTTCATCCCAGTCGATATCTGGAAGTCTTTTCTGCAAAAGTACTTCTGATGTGGTCTAAAGGATTGTTTTGATTGATTGTCATGCAAAAGGTCACAGCAGAGAGAGTAAAGGTCTTTGTACCTGGTTGCAAAGGAATCACCAGGCACCGCACCTCTATGATTGTAGATAGTGGAGGGAACATACACTTGTAGTAGGAACATGTTGAAGGGGGCAATTCAAGGGGCAGCAGCCCTTTTTGGTTGACCTAAGACCAGATATGCTGCTGTATTCTGGAGCATCTGCAGCACTAGCTGGAAAGCTGACCAACAGAGCTTTGCGGTAATCCATTCTTGAAATGATAAGCACTTGGACATGTTCAGTCAGGAATAGAGTTGGGACATAAAATATGGAAGTACAAGATCAATGAATGTAAAATTTTGAATCTCATTCTCCATGCAGCACTGGGTTGAAAGGACAAGAGACAGTTCTGTCAACTTGGCCAGTTCGCCATCCTTATTGTTACATTTTTTGAGTGAATTGTTCTTTAATGAATGATGCAGTGAATCAAACTTGAATTCAGTCTACAGGTCCGTAAACCCGGTCATGTGCTATGCCTCATTTCACTGAAACACTTTAGCTCAACAGGGCTCTACGGAAATATTAAATGATTTAAATAACTGAAAAGATACAAGGATCACAGAACTCGCTCCTCCACTGTGAATAGATCACCATCCGAATCCATGAGTTTTATCACTGAGGTGATATGTAAATTTATTTTTACAGACGTCCATATGAGAAACAATTACCGTCCGGAACTTTTTTCTCTTGCAATCACGTAAATTGTGCGTTTACATCTCCATCTCCGTTATAAAAAGACATTGCTGTCGGCCGCTTCAGAGTTCCTGCTGCCAGTGCGAATGCAACCAGAAAAACGGCCCGAGGGAGAAATTGGTTCTCTAGGAACTACTCTGCTGGCTAGTTCCTAGAACGAAGTTCCTAGAACTACGCGGTGCGAAAGCCCCTATTATTTTTCACATATTTTACATTATTTCAACACCTCTCTCCCCAGTCTGGCATGAACGGCTCGAATAGTTCCTGTATCAAATGAAGGCCCGCCTTCTGAAATACGAAATTTGCTGTGATTGGTTAGCTGGGCCAGTGTGTGTTGTGATTGGCAGCACTCGGCGCCTGGCCGGGAAATGTCATGCCTTACCATAGCCACCTGCCAGCTTCAGTGTAAATATTGCATCAAAATCAAATCAATTTGAGCACGATTTAAACCCGGATGATTGTAACAACTTTAAGTTTGTCCGCCTTGGGAAAGCTAGCGT
>NW_015653519.1:102035-104222 GCF_001515625.1 Sinocyclocheilus rhinocerous | reverse complement strand
TCGACTTCAAAAAATCAGAAGTCGACCCACCCCTAGTACATATATATAGACTGTGTCTGTGAATATTAAACTGCAAAAAGACTTATTTAAATACGAATGTTCTGCATGTTCATTGGATTGCCAGAAAAAACACAACACAGTTTGTGGTGAAAAACCACGAATGGGAAGTGTGTCCAAACTTTTGACTATACTGTACTATAATATAGCCTACACATAAAGAATATCGGCCGTTATATTGGTAGCGGTCTTTTTTTACTCCCTAATATCGATATCGGCCCCCCCAAAAAAAACCATATCGGTCGGGCTCTAGTGATAACACTCGTTGCCTTCTCTAGTGCAGCTCAACCAGGTCTCGTCCAATTCGTCGATATTTATTTGGATATAAATCCCGGAAAATATGCGTTGTAGTCCAAACGAGTCATTTTGAGTAGTTTTTGAAAAGTGATTTCTGTTAAATAAAATATCTCCTTTTAAATCCCGGAAAATATGCGTTGTAGTCCAAACGAGTCATTTTGAGTAGTTTTTGAAAAGTGATTTCTGTTAAATAAAATATCTCCTTTTGAAGTGGACTTTGAACTTTGTAACTTTGCAGATTTTTTTTATGCTCAAACAGCAACATTACAGACTAACTAAAGTAAAAAAAAAAGTGAAAAAGCATAATAGGACCATTTTAAAGCATGTGACATGATTTTCGTTTGATTCTTGGTGTGAATGAGTCTTTATACTGCTGTGTTGATCCTTTCCAGAACATTTGGATTAGGAGAACTTGTCACTCTCGCTGTTCCAAATCTAAATCTGCTTAGTGCCTATGAATAATGAATCTCTTTTATCTGTGGTTTACTCAAGACTAAAAAGAAAAAAAAACTGGGCTAAAAGAAGCTGGCTTGTCATGTGCATACATACTGTGCATTGTTTACACTTATCAACAGCCTCTAAGAACACTTACATTAAAGGAGACATATTATGCCCCTTTTTACAATATGTAATATAAGTCTCTGGTGTCCCCAGAATGTGTCTCGTACCGAGCCGAGTCGTACCACGCAGTGGAAAAGCGCCATAAATAGTGTTCTGTGCTCGTCTGTGCAACCAAAGGCAGAATTAATATTATAATAATGAGATCCCTTTGCAACGTCACTAGGGGAGCGAAATCAGACGCGCTAGATTTTTTCAGACGCTTGCAGAAAAAGGCTTACCAAAACAAAGTTACTGGGTTAATCTTTTTCACGTTTCCTTGGTTGGTAGATGCACTGGGGACCTGTTTATAGCACTTAAAACCTGGAAAAGTCAGAGTTTCATGATATGTCACCTTTAAGGCAACTACACCTATAAAAATGCTTCTTCTAAAAGAGTCTTGTTAAGTCACCTCCGAAGTGAGTGAAATGCTGCAAATTTTATCAGATGGTGATATAAGACATCAAAAAAGAAATTTCTGCAATTGTCATGCTTATATGACTTGCATGATAAGTTCTAAGTTTTATATCTGTCAATTTTTGATCCTTTTGATTTTTTCAGTTACAGTTTACTTGTCAAGTAATCAGCAAAATAACAGAAGTGACAAATTCCATGGGCTCATTTTTCAGCCAGATACAGCATAGTAATGAATTTAAAACCGATTAATAGAATTTGTGTAATGTTATACATTTTATTTATACTAATGAATAATCTTAGTAACTTGTGTGGTTACAAGCCTGAGTATGACATATTACCTGCATTACAAGTGTCCACTACTTAAACACCTAGAGTGAATAATTTAGTGGAAAGCAGATATTAATGAAGATCCTGTTGTCTCTATTGTTAAAGGGGTCATATGATGCTGCTAAAAAGAACATTATTTTGTGTATTTGGTGTAATGAAATGTGTTCATGCGGTTTAAAGTTCAAAAAACATATCTGAAAGTACACTCTTAACATCAGTCAGTCAAGCATTATAATATGATAATCAAGTATTATTTAATGATAGAACTTTAGTAATTAGAATTAAAACTTGATAACCATGTATGCAATTTTAACTGAATTTAGTTTTACAGTGTTTCTTTAAAAAAAATTGGGAAAACAAACAAAAATACTGATAAGATAATAATGATAGAATTCTACTAATAAGAACAATATAAAACGAACTAAGGATTAATTCATGAATATTAATCAGGTTGTGTGCGTTCGCTCGCACTGATTCTCTGAAATCAAAACA
>NW_015653519.1:101452-101991 GCF_001515625.1 Sinocyclocheilus rhinocerous | reverse complement strand
ATTCATGAATATTAATCAGGTTGTGTGCGTTCGCTCGAACTGATTCTCTGAAATCAAAACAGGGACGATAATAGGTGAGCGCCAGCCAATGAGATTGTCATTTGTGCATTAGCTCCACCCACTACCGGAGAACCTGGCAGTTCTTAAAAGCTGAAGAATTACAAAGGAACGCTGTTATTTTGACAGGAAAATATATCAAAGAATATCGTTTACATGTAGTGCGTCAATTCTCTCTCTCTCGTGCGCCTTCACACTAGTTTATGGTACGTCAAATACAGGTGCGCTGCGTATCCATTCAGATGAACTAAAAAATAGCACAGATCGCTTCATGGAGAGTGAAACTCGGAAGTGCTTAGTCAGAGAGTGTTCGGCGAGTGAAAATATATCTGTGCTAAACTTATACTTAGCCTCCAACTCACACACTGGCGAGTAAAATCTGAGAATTTATTAGCCATTGGCTAATATTAGACATCATTTAGTCCCCCAGAGTGAAGATTTAGTCGCATATGCGAGTGATTTACTCACAATGTAGAGGGTTG
>NW_015653519.1:100191-100784 GCF_001515625.1 Sinocyclocheilus rhinocerous | reverse complement strand
TCCGCCCACTACCGGAAAACCCGGCATTTCTTAAAAGCTGAAGAATTCCAAAGGGACTCTGTTATTTTTACAGGAAAATACAACAAAGTATATCGTTTACATGTAGCGCATCAATTCTGCATGTTATGTAAGACTCTCTCGCTCTCTCTCTCTCTCACTTTGCGCATGTGAGAGAAAGCGACGGCGAGTCATGCGCCTTCACACTAGAGTTTACTTTATGCCAAATACACAAACACAGGTGCGCATATCACAGATCGCTTGGCGGAGAGTGAAACTGATGCGCTCAGTCAGAGAGTGTTCGGCGAGTGAAAATATATCTGTGCTAAACTTATACTTAGCCTCCAACTCACACACTGGCGAGTAAAATCTGAGAATTTATTAGCCATTGGCTAATATTAGACATCATTTAGTCGCCCAGAGTGAAGATTTAGTCGCATATGCGAGTGATTTACTCGCAATGTAGAGGGTTGTCATTGTAAACAGTCGAGACAAAAGATTTGATGTGTTATAATTAGAGGTCGACCGATAGTGGATTTTACCGATACCGATTGCTAGTTTGGACCACACTGGCCGATACCGATTAATCAACCGAT
>NW_015653519.1:98549-98629 GCF_001515625.1 Sinocyclocheilus rhinocerous | reverse complement strand
ATGAAACAAATGAAACAAAAAACATGAAAACCCATTACAAACGAGGCATTTGTTGCATCCAGTTGGGACAATTATAATGA
>NW_015653519.1:98167-98354 GCF_001515625.1 Sinocyclocheilus rhinocerous | reverse complement strand
ACACTGCCCAAAACTTGCGTTTGAATCATCAGTGGCAAATCCTTTAAATATGAAAATGTACGGCATTGTAGGCATTGTAGTCTACTCTTCCAGGATCAGTTCAGGAACAGTGTTGTAAATACAACTTAACCTAGTCATGTCAGTCATGTCCTCTTTAATATGTATCGCGATATAATTTTTTTCAATA
>NW_015653519.1:58121-95592 GCF_001515625.1 Sinocyclocheilus rhinocerous | reverse complement strand
ACACAGCTTTAGAAGGGGGGGGCCTTGAAAAGAAAAAGAAAAGTACTTTACCATACAAGCTTACAACAGCATCGACCATTTGAGATGATCAGACGTAGTTAATATTAGAGGTCGACCGATAGTGGATTTTACTGATACCGATAGCTAGGTTGGACCACACTGGCCGATACCGATTAATCAACCGATAGTTTTTAAAATGGTAAACGAAAACTAAAACAGAGCTTTACTATTTTTTAAAAAGCAGTAGCAGTACTGAACCATACTTTGTAAATGAATAAACATATTATATTAATTATTATATTGATCATTAAAGTTATTTCATAGTTTACTCATGTTAAAAAAAGAAACTTTAAAATGTACAAATATAGCCTATTAGTAATAGTAAATGTTGAAATGAACACACTAGGAACAATACTTTTACAGCTTTCATTAATATTACAAAAGGACTCTTACTGTAAAGTATTACCATTTAATTTCAACAGTCATGCTTAAAGATGGCCATCTTTAAATATCTACACAAGGCCATAGCATTAAAATTACATACATATGTTATTGATATTGTATGTGTACTCTCACACTTTATTTGCTTCTATTTTAGAACACTGCATGATTATCTATAATAATAATAATAATAATGCAAGTCACACACTGGACAAAAGCGCAGTGATGCGTTCTCGGAGAAGTCACGCGTCACTTGCGTCACTTTCAATTCCAGCAGCGGTCTAAAACTGTTTATGCGGCTCTCCAGGACCGGAGTTCGCCACCCCCTCTCTATATGAAGCATAAAGACTGTATTAGAGCCACAGAAAGAGCACAATACATAATTTATAGCCTAGGGTGAAGTCATTACGTACATTAACAATGATTTGGGACAAATATAATGTAATTTAATGGAAAACTATGTGAATGGCGCTCTGTTCCGCGGCAGGATTTTCTGTCGGTGGCATTTAAATGCACGTTTGAAGTTTCCCGCTCTGTGCAGCGCGCAGTGTCACGTGTCAAAACAAACAACACGTGCTGTTAGTGATTTCCGCCTCTAGAGGCCGCTCTCGTACTGTATAATGGCAGCGGACCCTTCTCAGCCACTCCAGCAACGGACGCAACCCGGAAAACTATCGGCATTGATTTTTGCCAATAACCGATAGTTCCGCCAATCAACTATCGGTGCCGATTAATCGGCAAAACCGATGAATCGGTCGACCTCTAGTTATAATATATGTGTGCAGAGGCATTACAATATAAATGAAGCCTAATAGACCTGCTGCGGTCTATTATATCATTAATAACAGTTTAACAGCTATATTGACAAAAAAACAAAACCAAAAAAAAATTAATTGCATTCATTGTTCATTGCATTTCTGAATACAGTTACTGAAAAGATGTCAAGCAATATTTGTTCTATTGCTTATAATTTTATTACTGAGTGTTATTATTTATGATTTATAATTAATATTTAAATTCAGTAAATTTAAGTCATAAAAAGAGTTTGCTCAATTGCAAATTAGCCTATAGTTTTTGCTGTGGTATCAAAATTAGCTAATTTCACTACCATTGGTGCTAACAGCTGAATTCTTTGTAACAACATTGACTATTAATAGAATATAGTAAAAAAAAATAATGGAAACCTCTGACATATATGATAGCTAGATTTAATAGATTGTTTTGCCTCAAATTATACATCTGTTGTAGTTTTGACTGTCCGTTGCCAGCACCAACCTTTACTTTTATCCCAGATTCACACCTTACACATGTGTCAAGTCATTATTAGTGCAGGAAAAGTCTTGCTGCTCTCAAAGTTCAATGGTTTTGATAATGATTGATCTATGAACTTTAAAGAATCTTCCTGGCAGAAATCCAAGAACAAATACTCAGATGGCCTTTGTTTGTAATTGTTATAATGCCACTAAATGCCAAGCCCCTCCAAATACAATGTGTCTTTAGAGACAATGGGCCTCATTTATCAATCTAACATAGAAACGAGCGCAGATCTGTGTGCACAAATCAAATTACGACAGAGTTCACGTGTGATTCATGAAACATTCGTATGCCACCAATCTCATCGTACGAATGATCACACGTTGATAAATGTGGCGGCAGAAAACAATAGTAATTTGAATATCACGTCCATAAAAACACCCTGGTTTAGAAGCCTCGCCCCAGAGTTTATGACACGGAGAAACGAAACCCGGCCAAAAAGAGGAAATAATCTTGTGAAAGAGAAATTGATCTTACTCCAAAAACACCCGTTAACCTTGTAATTGCAAACAATTAGGCTACATTAATATATGTAATTTATATGTATATTAAAATACTGGTAAATATAAACAGCCTATTTAGTTCCCCTCACTCTTACAACTAATGTTGTTTGTGTGTGCGTGAGGCGCCTGTGCGATCAGATGGATTTAATCTAAAGATATAAAGAAATAAAATGCATTAAGAGTGTCACAAAAACGAGCGTAGCCTATACTTGTTGCACAGTGTTTTTTTTTCCCTTTTGTTAATCTGTTAATTATATTATAGCCTATTATATATTTTGTGTGATCCTATTTATAGACTTTTTCTTTATAGATTCCTTTATAGACTTAATTTGTGTTTTTCTCCTTTCACAGAAGCGCTGCAGGTGCATGATGCGACGATTGAATCCTCATGGTCTTGTTTACGCTGCTATTCGCGCATATAAAGCTAAAGCCCTGTACTTGTTAATCTTTTAATTCTATTATAGCCTATTATATATTTTGTGTGATCCTATTTATAGACTTTTTCTTTATAGATTCCTTTATAGACTTAATTTGTGTTTTTCTCCTTTCACAGAAGCGCTGCAGGTGCATGATGCGACGATTGAATCCTCATGGTCTTGTTTACGCTGCTATTCGCGCATATAAAGCTAAAGCCCTGTACAAAACAACAACAAAAAAAGACATTCTAATCTTACTGGTTAACGATTGACTAATGAGCTTTGTTTGACGGTCAGGAATATAAAAATTAACAAAATGCTGTCATTCTACAATTCTCCACCGTATTTACTCTGCTGCGCGCAAGTTCAGGTAACTCAAAAACTTGCGTACACGAGCTGAGACCAGACGTGAGATTTGATCGTAGCTACCGCTCACGTCCATATTGATAAATTCCAAGTTTTGCGTTGAAAGACCGTATGCCCAATTTTCTGTCGTACGTTTGTTTCGTAAATGAGGCCCATTGAATAGATAACAAAAGAATGGGTATCAAATTTTGTGACAATATCTCAATCCATTTTCTGGGCAAGACTGTACTGAGTTAAACAGTTCTATAGTAATAGTTGATAGTAATTATTCTTGAAGCAAAATAGTTCAGGGTTACTGTTTCCAGTACAGTGGATTAAAAAAAGTGACTGTCACACAACTTTTTTCTGTCATTTTGAGATGTAAACTCGCATTTGTGATGTTAGAATTGTGAGAAATAGTCACAATTATCTTTTTTTTCTACTTTGATGAAAATGGGTTTCCACTGCTTTTTATTTGCATGCATAACATGATAGCCAACCCATTGTCATTTTTTTAAAACATACCTTTGCCCATATAACTATTAGGAATCAATGGTAGTCATTATGCGATAGGTGGAAGTAGATATGGGTGTCATTTGCATAGCTATGGTAAGCAATTTGGTTATTTCTCATTATTTTGCTATATAATATGTGACTATATGCAGGACTCTGCATATCATGGATATCCGCTTAAACTTATGGTTGGTTGACTATGCTCACAAAGTAATCCCTTCTTTTTAAGTATGACCTGAACCATTTGAGTACTATGATAGTTGTTTGCTAAATGAGTTTCAGTAGCGGCCAATAGTAATGCCATCCCATTTGGCAACTTCAGGGATCTTATCTATGCACAATCAGCTTATAACACTCCAAAGAGAAAGGAAAACTTGAAATCGCATCATATGACCTCTTTAATGTCTGTAGGCCTTACAGTTTGGGCTGCACAATCATTTTTAGTGGAGAATAATAAATATATAAAAAAATATATATTTGAAAGAATAGAAGCTACTGGTGATGTTGATACAGTTAGCAGATGTCAACACAGATGTGGGAAGCTTCCTTTAGTCCAGGGATGTCAAACTCAATTCCTGGAGGGCCAGAGCCCTGCAGAGTTTAGATTCAACCCTAATTAAACACACCTGATCCAACTAATCAAGTCCTTCAGGCTTATTTGAAAACTACATGGCATGTGTGTTGGAGCAGGGTTGGAACAAAACTCTGCAGGGCTCCGGCCCTCCAGGAATTGAGTTTGACACCCCTGTTTTAGTCATTTTTCATATTTGCCTCAGGGTTTGACATTTTGAGGGTTGCGCATTTTGAGATGCTATATTGCACGTCATAGTGGTGAATGAGATGCCATATTTAAAAATGAAAACTTCATGTGCTTTACCTTGCCCATCAAGCACAAATTGTGTTACAACTAAATGGAGAGGTAGGGAGAGATAAACACTAAAACTATGAGAGAAGAGATTTCAGTATGAACACATAGTGTGACCAGTGGTTTGTGTCTGACTCATGAACAAGTGTCTAACATTTTTCATGATTTGCCGAATTTAAAAAAAAGAATAATAAAAAATTGTCATTCTTTTTGAGACATGAGTGAAGATTTGGGATGACAAACAAAAGATTCCGTGTGTAGTCCAGTGGAGTAACTCCTGCAATATCTATGGTTCAATTTGTGGGAAATCAGGTGACATGATCGGAAAACAGAATAGAAAGCATGCATATGGCTTTATCCACTTTTATGGGCTTACCTCTCTCATTTGGTACAAATACAAATGTTTCAAGCTTTGTGAGTTTACATTTGGGTGCTAATTGCATGGAATGCGTTGATGCGTCTCTCTTTATGTTCAGTAGCCATTGAAGCAAATCATACTCAACACTATTCACAGTAACTAATGGCAGAATACATTAGTTCTGAAAAACCCACACTGTATGAATGGAACTGCACAGGACAGCTAGTTGTCTGGCCTGTCCTTGAGGACATTTTTATTAATTTTGATGGCAGACTGCTTAGTTTCTTTCTTCTGTTGAACACAAAAAGAAGATATTTTGAATAATATTGGTAATCGAACAGTTGATGTGATTTTTTTAATGTTTTTTCCATACTGTGAAAGTCAATGGCTACAGTCAACTGTTTGGTTACCAACATCTCCTTTTGTGCTCAACAGAAGAACAACTTGAGGATGAGTAAATGATAATAGAATTATTATTTTTGAGTGAACTGTCACTTTTATGCTTAATGAAGGGCAATTTCCTAAGTTAGTATGGCATGTATTGAGATGTTTTAAAAGTGGTTTGATTTCACAACAGTGACAAGCAGTGCTGGATCTTAGGGCAAACACAGTAGTTACCTGGCTGTCACCAGTGAAGGCAGGTCAGGGAGAGAGAGAGAGAGAGAGATGCTGCTCCGCAGGGCTCTTGATTTGCTTATGTTTGTGTTACCTGTGGTGGCTGTGACTAGAGATGTTGAGGGTCAGGGGCTCGCACAGCCTCACAGATTAGAACTTAAATGGAGTTTTTGGTAACACGCTTGATTGAGAATTTATGCTATGGGCTAAATTTAATAAAATAAATTATAAAATTAAAAAGGGGGAAAAGTATTGCAAAAAGAGCATTAGGCTCCATAGACAGAGGCCAAAAAATGGCAGGTGCTTAAAGGGGTCATATGATGCGATTTAAATTTTTCCTTTCTCTTTGAAGTGTTACAACCGTGGACGAAGCGGAGTCCAGCCCGTGGTCGTCACATGTGGTTGTCGCAAGCCCGCCGGCCGCTCCTTTGTCGAATCCGTCGGCCGCCACTCACTCTAGCCGCTGGCCTCCGCTCACTCTAGGCTGGCGGGGCATATAGGAGAAACAATAATGTACAGTATGTGGAAAATAATGTGTTTTTTGAACCTTAAACAGCATAAACACATTTCATTACACCAAATACACAAAATAATGTTCTTTTTAGCAACATCATATGACCCCTTTAAGCACCACTTTAAGACAACTTGCAAATTCAACAGCACTTACACACACACACATTTTCCTCTCCTTTGCATTTCACCTCTGCTTTAGCTTGTTTCCTAGACTAGCTTTCTAAAAACCTAGTATTGTACCTTGTGAGTGAATATTGTTTGGCTCTGTGACAAATTATGATGACGTAATTTGATCTGTATAAAGTCCTGTTGTCTGCTTCTGTCAGCTTAAGTGTGAACTTAGATGTGCAGTAAGTCAATTAGTTATTTCAAGCCAATCCCCAAAAATGTAACTGACTTATATCTCTTCAATGGATTGACTAATCAAAATTATTTTAATCTGTCAAATGCCATTGGAAGAGCCAGGAAAATTGAGTTTTTTTGTTTGTTTGTTTTGTTTTGTTTTTTAACATTTTAAAATTAAATTATTTTATGTATAATAGGCCACCCTACCAAGTTTATATTCTCTGGGTTTTATGGTGTCTAATGCCCAGATTCTTAAAGGGATAGTTCACCCCAAAATGAAAATTCTGTCATCATTTACTTAGCCTCAAGTTGTTCCAAACCTGTAGGAGTTTGTTTCTTCTTTTGAATAGACAATATTTCGAAGATTGTGGATAACAAAACAGTTGCTGGCCCCTATTCACTTCCATAGTATTGAAAAAAATTCTATGGAGGTCAGTGGGGACCAGCAGCTGTCTGGATACCAAAGTTGTTAAAAATATTCTCTTTTGTTTGGAAAAGTATACGAGTGTCCACACGGTATACGAGTGGAGCGACTGAGCGGAGTGCACATGCATAGAGCAGAATAATACGCAGAGCGTCACACCACGTGAAAGTGAAACCTGAGCGGTGAACTCATTTTCAGCAGCCGAAATTTCGGTGCATCTCTAATTATTGGTGACATCAGAAATGTATATTATATAAATAGATGCTTTTTTGAACATTTTTTTACTCTGCACCCCTGCTCTCGACAGACGGCACCCCGGTTGGGAAACACTGCTTTAATGCACTGCATTAGTTATTTTAAGTTTTTTAAGGATTTGGGCCAGCTTCAGAAACTGCATATGGACAATTTATGTTCGATTATTTAAGTGTTGCTTGGAAATGTGCAGTAAACTCTGTTTCAGAGAGCTGCCTGTTGTCTGTTTCACACATAAACTCTTATATAAATCATTCAGATCTGTTGATTATAATTCTGAGATTTGAGATCATCCCAGAGCTCCCCTCTATTATTATGAGTGCCTAATATTTTCTCATTCAAACTGTATAATGTTATCTATAACACAATTCAAAAAGAATATTCATCCGTTTTTCATACTGTAGTTTTACTGTATTCAAAGCAAGACATGAGAACTTTGCACTCTTTCTTTGCAGAACTTGTCTTCCTGGTCTATACTGAAAAAGTTATTAAGAATATGATCTGTCATTGGCAGTCATCTACGTCTCTACATTATCCCATTGGATCTCCAGTTTGTTTGCAGCTCTCATCGGACGTTTGGATGTCAGAATTGAAAGTGTGAAAGAGTTGAATGCCTATGAGAGGAGACAGCAGAAGATCCAAGCAGAAGCCACAGTCTTTGTGGTGTCAGAAGGAATTGTGAAGGCATTGAGAGTCTTGACTTGGAAGATATGGCAGAGCATGCTGAGCTGCTAGCAGAGATGGCGACTATCGGCCGCCTTTCAGCCACCGAGCGCCTGAAGCATGCACAGAAGAGACGGGCGCAGCAGCTGAAAGGCTGGGCTCAGATGGAGAAGGACAGCCAAAAGGGCAACCACAAGGGAGATGGGTTAAAGGAAAGCAGAAGGGTGACCTTCAACACCAGTGTGACGTTGCTGGAAGCTGCAGCCAGGAATGACATAGAAGAGGGTAAGAGTAAAGGACTAACAGTATTGCACATCTGTTTTGTTTATTGCAATGACTGTAGAAAGTCCACACACCCCTGTTAAAACTTCAGGTTTTTTAAATGAATAAAATAATCCAAGATCCACCTTTAATGTGATATTGAAAGCAGTTTTTTGCAACTCTACCTTTCATGCAAATTCCCTCTGTTGTGATTTGCTTACACTGTGATTACCCAATTACCTTGTGCCTTTTTACTCTGGAAATCAAGACTACATACTTTAACAAAAATAAAATCCTATTGTATTTTTTACAGAGGTTGATAGGTAGGCTATAAAAATTTTAAAAGTTTTTGTAGGGCCAATAATTCCAATAATCTGTGCCCATATACTCTCATATACTTTATAAACCATATTGACAAATTTGTACATCGCTCTCTCATTTTAATAATTTCACCACAGATTCATAAACTATACCTTCAATTTATCAATCTGTATTTGTAGATTTGTAATCTGTACCCTCTGTTTAAGAATTCATATATACAGATATGAAAACTGTACCTTTAAATTTGTACCACATAAACTGATGCATATTGGCCTGGTTATTCATAAGTGAATTAAGAAATATTAACTGTTCATTGATAGCTAACATTATTGCCATTTTGTAGAATCATCTTTTTTTTGCATCTTAGCATTATATATTTCACATTATATTTACTGAAATAATTGTAAACAAATTATAAATTACATTTCTAAAGCAAAAGCAAATTAAACTTAAACTGTAAAATAAACAGATTTATATTTTAGATAACTTCTTGATTCTGTAATCCTATTATGGCATTTCCAGGAATAAAGAAATTGTTTGAAACAATGTTTTTGTTTAGAACAACAAGCAAGTAAATACTTTATCCAACAGTGTACTTAGTATCATATATTCTCAAATAAAGACTAGGCATTGCTAGTTGTAGATAAAGTACACAGAAATAATAAATGAAAACATGTTGATTGTGATAACTCTTCACTCTAAACTGCACCTCAGTGCTGACGTTCTTGTAGTTTTAACAGAGACTGAAGGTATAGTTTTAAAAATCATAATTTACTCACCATCATGTCATTTCTGTAAGACATTTTCTTCTGCAGAACATTTAGAACATTGGATCCAAACAACCTTGGGCCCTTTTGACTTTAATTGTATAGACAAGTCACAACTGAGACATTTTACAAAACTTTCTTTGTGGTTCACAGAGGACAGAAAGTGACAATTCTGTCAACATTAGGGTGTTGACAGTGATGACAGAATTTTAATTTTTTAAGGCAAATGATCCCTTTAATGTCATAGTTTGTCCAAAATGTTAATAGTGTATAGTTTTGGTGACCAAAAAAGTATTTGTGTCTCCTGGCAGTACGACAGTTGCTCAATAATGGAGTCAGTCCAGACTTGTTCAACGAGGACGGGCTCACTGCACTTCATCAGGTACATGCTCATCAACAAAAACTATACAAATACAGGATGCAAAACATCAGCTCATTTTAATCTGTTTCATGTTGTAAACATAAATACACAAAATCAGAACTCTCTGAAGTGTAGTCCTCAATAGACGTACCTCAATATCACAGTACTCCCATAATGGCAGTGCTGTCAATGAGCTAAAAAACTAAGCTAAACTATTTCAAAAGGGTTTCACTTTGTTTTCTGTTAGCTAAACTAAAATACAGCACACGATTATATTGGTAGACTACTCAGTCAGTTAGTTTGTTGTTGGATGACCATTCGATTAGTTGATCATCTTGTCACATCCCTACTTTTGAATCATGTTCTCCACAGACAGTAATTCAGATAGCTCTTGTGGTTCTCTGCAGAGCTGCATAGATGATTTTTTGGATATAGCACGCTGTCTTCTGGATGCGGGTGCAAACGTGAATGCGTGTGACAGTGAGCTGTGGACCCCTTTACATGCGGCGGCCACCTGCGGACACACTGACCTCGTCCAGCTGCTGATAGAAGCGTGAGTCTCAATTTATAATTTATTTATTGTGCTGATCTTACTGCTTTGTCATACACAACTTTTATTCTTGTATAAATACATAAACTTTTATATAAACTTTTATTGCTGTATAAATAGTGTGTAACTTGTGATACAGACTGTCTGAGTTCATGTGTTCAGGGGTGCAGATTTGTTGGCGGTGAATGCAGATGGAAACATGCCATATGATCTGTGTGAGGATGAGGCTACGCTAGAGCTCATAGAGATGATCATGGCAGAGCAGGGTGAGAGTTGCTTATAATATACCTACTATTTAGTTAATCAAACCACTTATGAGCAGTGCTGAGGAAAGTTGCTTTTAAAAGATACATTATTTCAATGCTCCTGACAAACAGTAACTTGTCTTTTTATGGACAGTAATTCATAAGATACTTCTGTGTTATATTTGCTTTTAAGGAGCATGTTAGTACACTAGACTAATTCTCTAGAGCAGGGCTTCTCTCTTTTTCATTTTAAAATACCTTTTTACATTTTTTTTTGTTGTCATTATTACGTTGGGCACACCTAGTTTCACTGTGTAACCAGTAGGGGTACACGTATTCGTACTGAAAATTTTAGGTACGGTCTTTCGGTTCGGTACGCATGTGTACTGAACAAAACATTCAATTTTTTTCTGAAAATTCAGACAATAAATGCCGTTTTGACGCTCTTTGTTGTGGCGAGACAGATTGCTGTGCGAGTGAGCACGATAAACCCTTCATCTTTACAACTAGTTTTAATGTGAAATAAGCATGAATGAACTTCTCATGTAATCGCTCAATTAGTGTTTCAATTGCGGAAAGATGTCAAAAAACAGCTCGTAAACAAAATGTCATGTAGCATTTAATTTACCTCAGGCAAGTCATCAGTATCTACAGCTCGTTATTTGCTACAGAAATTCAGTTTAGAGAAGAGCATTTTGAGAAATATTAGACTATATACTTCATTATATTTTACTTTAGGCTACCTGTTAGTGATGTCTTAATTATTTAATGTATGTTTAAATAAGTCTTTTATGAAACAAGGTATGACAGCCACTGTGTAAATGATTTATAGCCTATTTCAACAACAAATAGAAATTGTATCATTTAGAAGTTAATTTAAAAACTGCATTATGTGCAATTTACATGTTTGCATAAAATCTTTTAATCTGAGTGTTGATTATTATAGTTAAAAATAAATATTAAGTGAATTTTGGGCTCTGTTGTTAATTGTAAGCTTATATAAAAGGGCTCCCTCCCTATAATTTAGTTAGTTTGACTAAACTAACTTTTATTTAATTTGACTAAAGTGAAATGAAAACTATTATACTACTATCTATTGAACTAAAAATGACTGAATCAGTGAGACTATGTTACAGATGTTATGTTTATTTAAAAATATATGCTAGCATAATTTTATTCTGTCCATTTATATTATTATGTATGGTTATCTTGACAAATTATAACACTTAACTGAGAAGAATAACAGTGAATTAAACCGTAATGCGACTGAAAGAATAACCAAAATGTACAGCATGTAATGAACATAAACCAACAGCATGCGCAATACTAACACAAATCTCTAGTAATAAAACAAGTACATTAGTTTCAGAACCATTATTTTTAACCAAGTATCAGAACATTTAAAATTCTATATATTTACTAAAATATATATCTGATCTTATTCTTTTTTTTTTTTTGGCTCTAGACTATGATTCCATTTAGTCGGAGGATATTAAACTTTTTTTTTTTTTCAATTTTAGTTCAGTGAATGATGCCCAGTTTTTCCTTGAAACAAAGTTGGCAAGTATATGATGCCTAGTGATTTAAAATCTTGTTTTAAAAGTCTTGTAGTGTATTTTAGTCTTAACAAGGATGCCAAGATATCAGAACTAATTATCAGTGAAAATGTTGGCAGAAAATCCAATATTCCAGTATCACAGAAATATTAATAATTACATTTCCGACTTATCGGCCAATAATATATCAGCCGCTGATATATTGTGCACCTCTGTATAAAAATGAGGATAGCCATGAACAAAGACTGTGATGTCTACAGATATGAAAACAGTATATTTTCTTGATGACACAGCAAATAAAAAACTTTCCCCCGGTTTCACATACAAGTCTTAAGCCCAATCCCAGACTAAAATGTAAGTCTTATTTGTTTCAACTGAAAAACTTGCACTGATTGATCTTTGTCAATGCCTTTATTATGTCTCAAGATGCACACCAGTAATGTTTTTTTCTAAGGCATGTTTATGAAAATGACTTAAATGTCCTAATTGAACTATGGCCGTAGTGTATTTTAGTCTTAACAAGGATGCCAAGATATCAGAACTAATTATCAGTGAAAATGTTGGCAGAAAATCCAATATTCCAGTATCACAGAAATATTAATAATTACATTTCCGACTTATCGGCCAATAATATATCAGCCGCTGATATATTGTGCACCTCTGTATAAAAATGAGGATAGCCATGAACAAAGACTGTGATGTCTACAGATATGAAAACAGTATATTTTCTTGATGACACAGCAAATAAAAAACTTTCCCCCGGTTTCACATACAAGTCTTAAGCCCAATCCCAGACTAAAATGTAAGTCTTATTTGTTTCAACTGAAAAACTTGCACTGATTGATCTTTGTCAATGCCTTTATTATGTCTCAAGATGCACACCAGTAATGTTTTTTTCTAAGGCATGTTTATGAAAATGACTTAAATGTCCTAATTGAACTATGGCCTAATCCTGGTTTAGTCTAAGCCCTGTCTGTGAAACCAGGCCTTTAATGGCTAAATTAAAGTAATGGTGCATTAGCTTTACTCATGATGCATTAACATGATGAATTACCGAACTTGCAGTTCAGTAAGCGAGTCGTATGCTGATTAAGTAGCTCCTCACTGATTTAGTGAAGAATTTGTCAGATTGATTTAAAGCTGTAACTCCTGAGACTGTGGGAACAAATAAATAAAGAACCGATTCCCAAGAGTCATATCTCGGCGTGCAGCCCATGAGGAACGCTGCTGCTGAAAAGAGGTGCAGATAAAAACTCTGCTGTGAATAAGTAAATACAAGTAATGTAGCCGTGAGAACTATCATACATTTATTTGTATAATTACACTTCTAGGACTTACATGCTGTAATATTACATTTCAGAAAATTTTTTATTTCTGTATTGAGTACACAGGTGAAAGAAAGACACATTTATGTCAAGGGCAAATTTTTTATACAAATCTATACAGGAAATAAGTGGTTTGACACAAACACTTGCTATTATCCATATGTTTGTATTTAGGGATTACTCAGGAGAGAATTGATGAATGTCGCGGAGCCAAGGAGAGAGCAATGTTGTCTGACCTTCAGGAGCTGGTTGCGAGTGGAGCTGATCTGAATGTGAAGGACGAGCAGGGGGCCACTCTGGTAAGACATAGCAGTGCAGGTAGACAGGACGATCATCTATAATGTTACCAAAACTGAAGATCTTGTGTTTTCTCTGTGTAGCTGCATGTAGCAGCTGCTAATGGATACATGTCAGTAGGGGAGCTGTTGCTGGAGCACAGAATATCTCCTAACGACAGGGACGCTGATGGGTGGACGCCACTCCATGCTGCTGCCTGCTGGGGACAGGTGATTACTGACACACAAGAGGGTTTAGTGCGTGAAAAAAGATTTATCACATTTACAGTCATGTGAAAAAGAAAGGACACCCTATTGAATTCCATGGTTTTCCGTATCAGGACATAATAAAAAAAATCATCTGGTCCTTGGCAGGTCTTAAAATTTGGAAAATAAAACCTCTGATGAAAACAACACATGAAATATCATCACATGTCATCATTAATTTAACAAAAAATAGGCCAGTATGCAAAAGCCATGGGTTACAACGTTAGGGCATCCTTACTGTTAACATGGGAATTAAGTGGGTAAGTAACGGTCAAGCACTACTAATAAAATGCCTTTAATTAACTGATCATGAGCAAGTGTGAGCTCCTCTATAAAAGCAGAAGTTTTGGCAGTTTGCTGGTCTGGAGCCTTCAGGTCTGTGTTAAAGGGGTCATATGATGCGATTTCAATTTTTCCTTTCTCTTTGTAGTGTTACAAGCTCTTGGTGCATAAAGAAGATCTGTAAAGTTGCAAAGACTAAAGTCTCAAATCCAAAGAGATATTCCTGACTCACAGTCTGTAAGTACGTTTTCATATTTAAAGGATTTGCCACTGATGATTCAAACGCGAGTTTTGAGTAGTGTAGAGTAGCGCTTGTTGTTTGTCATTTCTCCGATCACAAATGCAGACATGTTTTTATGTTTATGCGGTGCGATGCAATGCAACGCGTAAAAAGACTGTATAAGTCAGTCATGTGAAAAAGAAAGGACACCCTATTGAATTCCATGGTTTTCCGTATCAGGACATAATAAAAAAAATCATCTGGTCCTTGGCAGGTCTTAAAATTTGGAAAATAAAACCTCTGATGAAAACAACACATGAAATATCATCACATGTCATCATTAATTTAACAAAAAATAGGCCAGTATGCAAAAGCCATGGGTTACAACGTTAGGGCATCCTTACTGTTAACATGGGAATTAAGTGGGTAAGTAACGGTCAAGCACTACTAATAAAATGCCTTTAATTAACTGATCATGAGCAAGTGTGAGCTCCTCTATAAAAGCAGAAGTTTTGGCAGTTTGCTGGTCTGGAGCCTTCAGGTCTGTGTTAAAGGGGTCATATGATGCGATTTCAATTTTTCCTTTCTCTTTGTAGTGTTACAAGCTCTTGGTGCATAAAGAAGATCTGTAAAGTTGCAAAGACTAAAGTCTCAAATCCAAAGAGATATTCTTTATAAAAGTTAAGAGTCAACCACGCCTACCTAAAACGGCTCGTTCTAACACGCCCCCACATGTCTACGTCACGATGTGGGAAGATTTGCATAACACCGCCCAAATGTTCACGCAAAGAAAGAAAGCATAACTTTTATTCTCGCTGTAGTATTGTAGCAACAATTAAATGCCTCGTTTAAAATGGGTTTTAATGTTTTTGTCTCGTCGCTCCGGCCGGGACACGGTATAACAATATGGTAAGGGGCATAACATTTCCGTCACATGCTTCAGGTATTCGGCCAATCACAATGCACTGGATAGCTGGCCAATCAGAGCACACCTCGCTTTTCAGACTGATGAGCTTTGTAAAAATCGACGCGTTTCAGAAAGGCGGGGCATAGAGGAGAAACAATAATGTACAGTATGTGGAAAAGAATGTGTTTTTTTAACCTTGAACTGCATAAACACATTTCATTACACCAAATACACAAAATAATGTTCTATTTAGCAACATCGTATGACCCCTTTAACACAATGCCAAGGAGTTAAGACATTAGCAATGATCTTAGAGAAACAATTGTTGCTGCCATCAATCTGGGAAGAGTGACACGGCCATTTCCATCATTCTACAGTGAGGAAGATTATTCAAAAGTGGAAGACATTCAAAACAGACACCAATCCTAACAGGAGTGGACATCCAAGGAAATTCACCCCAAGCTCAGACTGTACAATACTCTTAGAAACTGCAGACAACTCAAGAATTACACCGCAGACTCTACAGGCCTCAGTTAACATGTTAAATGATAAAGTTCATGACAGTACAATTAGAAACAGACCAGACAAGTATGGCATGTTTGGAAGGCTTGCCAGAAGAAAGCCTCTTCTCCCTAAAAAGAACAGGGAAGCATGGTTTAGGTTAGCAAATTTGTATCTGAACAAACCTTAAGACTTAGGAAAATGTCTTTTGAACAGACGAAACCAAAGTTGAGATGTTTGGCCATAATGCACAGCGTTCACCACATTTGGTGAAAACCTAAAGAACATATCAGCACAAACACCTCATCCCAAAAGATACACATGCTGGTGGAGGGCTGATGATTTTGGTCTTGTTTTGTAGCCACAGAATCTGGGCGCCTCACAGTCATTGAGTCGACCATGAACTCCTCTGTATACCAAAGTATTCTACAATGATCCCAAATACACCAGCAAATCTACAACAGAATGGCTGAAAATAAAAGAATCAAGGTGTTGCAATAGTCCAGTCGAAGTCCGTACCTCATCCTGACTAAAATGCTGTGGAAAGAGCTGTGCATAAACAAATGTCTCAATAAACCGGAGCAACGTTGTAAAGAAGAGTGAGCCAAAATTCCTCGAGCGATTTGAGAGACTGATAAAGGCATACAGAAAATGATTACTTTAAGTTATTGCTGCTAAAAGTGGATCTACAGGCAATTGAATCATAGGGTGTCCTTAGTTTGTCACCTATGGCTTTTCCACATTGGCTTTATTTTTGTTAAATAAATAATGACACTGTGTGATATGTCATGTGATGTTGTTCATCTGAGGTTTTATTTTCCAAATTTTAGGAACTGCCAAGGAGCAGGTATTTTTTATTATGTCCTGATACAGAAAACCATGTAATTCAATAGGGTGTCCTTTCTTTTTCACATGACTGTATTGTCTTGCGTGTTACTGGTCTTATTTTTGTGCAGCACATTAGCAGCCACCTTCATTGATGGTGTTGCTGAGCTGCTCTTTGACTAAATTTGTTACATTGATGATGTACTGTATGTTGTACAGATATACATGTCTCATACTGTAACACTAGGTAAAAGACACTTGCATAGCTACTTTAGGAGGTGAAAAAACAAATGCTGTGTGAATTCCTTTAATTATATATACGGTTATAACACAGTAATAAATCTCAGAAATTAACACAGTATTTTTTTCCATCCTATTTATTTATTTATTTATTTTCCAATTTTGGAAATTGGACCAGAAATGTTTATGATGGCTAGGGGACATATATAGTTTTTGGGTTAATAAAACAAAATAGACAACTGTCTAGAATGAGAGAATGATAAGCTCTTATATATAATTTTTTTTTTTTAAATAAATCTTCTGCCCCATTTAATAAGTAATAAATGGTACACTTAGTAATAGTAAACATTTAATGGACTTTAATCCATAAAGAAGTTAGTTGGCAAAAACATTAACTTTAATAGCAGAATTAATGTTGATTCTTTAGTCATTTTGTCTTTCTTCACTTTTAGATCCAGATGGTGGAGCTGCTGGTAGCTAATGGTGCAAATTTAAATGCCAAGTCTGAGCTGGATGAGATGCCTCTTGGTATGACACATCCTAAAGGTTTGATCAGTAGTAACTTGACTGGAGGCATCACAATTCTTTTTATTTTGTAGATGTGTGCACTGATGAGGAGGTCCGGACCAAAATGATGGAGCTGAAACAAAAACACGATGCCATCATGAAGGGTCAGGACAAACACAAGAACACATTGCAGAGACGAGTGTCCAGCACGGGCAGCAGAGGGTGAGTGCTGATGAAGAGAGTGCAAAGCCACGCTTCACAGCTTGTGACAGTTGTATTAAAAATGAAGTCTAATATATTCTCTCTCTTTAGGTTTAATAAGAAGCTGTTACTACAGCAAAGAATTAATTGTTTTTAAAAATCCTTTGTTTGCACAAGGAGTCTGACAACAGCCAGTGCTCCACACAGAGATCTGATCTCATCATCATCATCCAGTCTGTCTGGAATGACATGAAGAAACAGAACAAACTGAGACAGACTAAATCCAGAAGAACTGTGGCAACGTCTCCAAAATGCTTCAAGAAACCTACCTGCAAAGCTACCTGAAAAACTATGTGCAAGTGCACCTAGGGCAAAAGCTGCTTTAAACTCTAAGGATGGTCACGGCAAATGTTGATTTAATTTAGTTAATAGAAGTTAACTGATAAAGAAATTAATGTTTATGACATTATTTTTGACAGCATCATCATTTTACAGCATTTTTACACAAGTGCCTAAAACTTTTAACCGTACTGTAGGTTTGCAGGTAGGTTTCTTGAAGCATCTTGGAGATGCTGCCACAGTTCTTCTGGATTTAGTTTGTCTCAGTTTGTTCTGTTTCTTCATGTGATTCCAGACAGACTGGATGATGATGATGAGATCAGATCTCTGTGTGGAGCACTGGCTGTTGTCAGACTCCTTGTGCAAACAAAAATCTCACTGGATTATTACAATTAATGGCAAAATGAATGTTTGGAAATGTAAACTGATATTTCCTACTGACACACTACAACAAAAGATAGAAATGACTGACTTAAAACCATTTTTAGCTGGTGAAAATACTAGTTTTCTAATAATTTTGGCCACCACTGTGTGTTGATGCATGGCAGAAAAGCACACATGAAAAACATTCCAGAACATGATTTTCCATTGTAAAAAATACTTTTAAATTCTCCGAATTCAAAATGTATGTATACAGTGCAACAGCACAAACTATAAGGTACAAAATTACATTTGTTTTGAGATTTTTTTTTATAAAAGTAAGTGGGGATGGCAAAGATTCCGAAAGACTACTATACATGCCACCATGGCTTGACTGTAAATAGTTACTTCAGAATGATGATACACACCAGAATACATGAGAAATGTAAAAATTCCAAATCTATTGAAACAGCAATCTGAAGGTGACCACATGAGTGAACAGTTCCTCTGTCAGAGTGATTGTTTCTTTTGCTTTGAGCATCTGGGGCTAAAACAATACATATATAATGTGTCCTGTTTAATTTTATTTTTAGGAGGTTTATTTCATGGGACGTCTCATCTTTGACCAATGTACATATTAACACGGCCAGCATCTATTATGAAACACTCACAAAGCAACTTTTTTTTTGATAGCTTTGTGAATATATTGAAACATGTTTGGTCAAAAATACAGTGCTAGAGATCAGTGCTTTGCTCACTTGCAGTAATCATGGTAATTGTGATCTTAATATACAATTAACTGTAATAATATTAAAAAATGGTGTCTGACCTCTCTTCTTTGTGTGGTTTGCGTTTACAGTAAAGTAGTGAGGCACACCAGTGTGAACGAGCGCAGCAGTCTGTACCGCAGAGAGCATCAGAAGGAAGCCAAAGTGTGGCAGGAGAGAGGAAGACAGACAGATGCCCTGGATGATGATGAAGACAGACAGACTGATGCTGAACTGAACCTGCACGCTGCACTGGTGAGGAATTGGCTTGAAAACATTTAATCTCCATTCAGTGTTTGAAACCTTCTGAAATATGACAGATTGGAAACACAAATTAAATATTTTCCCATTTTTAAAAATCTTACATTAAAGCTGTGGTGTGCACTTTCTGCATTGCCAGTGACACCAGTCAGCAGAATAATACTAGTAATAATAATAAATTGCATTTTATATACCAGCTTTATAGCAAACTTCTCAAGGTGCTTACACACAAAACAGAAGAACATTAAAACAAATGTAAACATGCATCGAAAAAGATTAAAAGCAAGTAAAGTCTATCCTAAAAAATAGGTCTTAAGCCCTGTTCACACCAAGAACGATAACTATAAAGATAACGATATTAGCGTTCACACCAGCGAACGATATCGTCTGTTTATTCTAAGTGCACGTGCATCTGCTGCTTTAAATTCTCGAGCTCGTTATAGCAGGATGGATTCTGATTGGCTGTCAATGTTTGTATCGTTCATCAGCTGGAAAAAAACGTTCTGAAAGCGATTCCAACGAAATCGTTTCTCTGTGCCTTTATCGTTATAGTTGTGGTGTGGAGACTGCTATTCTTTAATATTGAGAATGATTTTTAGAACGATATCTTTATCGTTATATTTATAGTTATTGTGCTTGGTGTGAACGGGGCTTAAAAGTCTGTGTGATCCGGAAGTTGCTGCCGACTTTATTTCAGTGTGACCGTTCTAACTTAAACAGAATTTTGAATAGAGGGTGGGGTTTTATTTTAGTGCTCCTCCTCTCTGTCTCTCACTCATAGCAACCTAACGGTTGGAGGGGCGTGTTTAAGGATACTCTGCCCCAGAGCTGTCAAACTGACGTCATCAGAGAAGGAATGCCATTCCAGAGCGGAAGCAAATGTATAGATTTTGATTAAAGATTACCAAGACAAACTATTTTTTTTTCAGTTTATTATCTTGCACTTATTAATAGTTTACCTCAAGACTAGCAATGTGCGCTAAGTAAAAAAGTCTGTTTTGATTTCATGAGGACTTTAAGAAAAGATTTAAATAAATGAAGATACTCAGCTTCTCTAATAAGAGTAGGGATATTGTAGTTTAAAAATATTGGCGGATAGGGTTTATTGTGTTTGTTTTGCTCTTTTTCTTCTTTGTTTTCCTGCCCTAAAAATGTGAACCTCTGAACTTGGTTCTATTCAACCAAGATTGTCCCATATGCCACCCAAAACTTGCATACGTAGACACGTCTACCCAACATTAGGCTTCTGCAAGATTCCTCTTTCTGTCAAACATATTTTATTGGACTGTCCTGCTTTTAATGCATGTAGAAAACTCTTTTATAAAGTGAACTGAAAGAGTTATTTAGTATAATTTTGCCAGAAAACGTTTTAGAATTTTTATCATGTTAATGTAAAAAATCTTGTGTAATATAACTTGTGCTTTTTTGTTTGCTGGTTTTTATTGTATTTGTTATACTTGTGTTTTTTAAATTGTTTTTGCCATGAAAATAGCCTAAGATGCTGACATGGGATTAAATAAAAATATACTACTACTACTACCCAACATTAGGTGGCTCTAAAATAAATTTATTTTTTCTAACAACTCCAAAACCTTCTCCTGTTTACAATATTTTTGATATCTCATAGATAGATATCCCATGGTTATATGGATTTAAGTTTCCATTTGTATGTTTCCATTTTTATAAACTTGAATTTATCCTCGGCTTGGCTTACTTCGGAATGCATCATTGATTTATTATGTAGATTGATTTATTATATCATTGCTGTGTATTACGTAGACATACATCCAGCAAAAGCTTATCAGAAGAGTTTTGATCCATTTAATAATTTAGCCAATGTGGGCCCAAATATTTGTGCATGTGGCCCATAATGACGAATTAGCTTATATCTTATGAACACAATGTTCAAACTTCACTAAGCTTGGTGCAAATGGACAAAAGTCAATTCTGAGGAAATGTGCCAAATTTCATAAATTTCCATTGCTAGGGGGGTATAGCCCTATGTGTACAGTGTGTTGGCAGAAACACAACTACAGTATACACACAATCAAAAGCATCTTTTGTTTTTTAATGTACACAATCAGTTTTTGATATTTTCCATTTTCCAACTGCTGAAAATTGCTGCTTGTGGCTATATTGAGTTTAATGGTTTTGCAAAGAGTAGAATGACCGTGTAAAGCACACACTTAATTTTGTGTTGTTGAGAGCTTCAATCATGTTTTTGTGTCTTATATGTACAGATGTGACTTGGTCATCCTTGCTGAATTTTCTTGTACTTTCTTGTCCCTTCTTTGGTTTAGGTGTCTGGCTCTAATGCAACCCCTGTTCCTCCATTAGAGGTCGGCGAGGTGGAAAATGGAGCTCAAGTTTTGGGGAACGGCAGCACGGCTTCGTTTTCTTCCTCACTTCCAGGAGAACTCCAGGGCGGGGGCCGCATGGATCGCAGCGCCTCCTATCAGCTCACTCCAGCTTCGGCTGCTGCTGTCGGGGACAACATGAGCAGAGAGAGATCTCACCACACGCTTGCAGATCTCAAACGCCAGAGAGCAGCAGCTAAACTGCAGAAACATCCAGCACCTCCTATACCCCTGTCTGCAGACCCTCAGGATGAGGTCGTTCCTGAAGGACCCCAGGGACCGCTGGAGCCCCCTGAATCAGAACAACAGGATGTGTCCCCCAGTGCAGTGTACTTTACCCAAGCTAGTGGAGATCCACCTCTGCTGAGGCTGAGAGCACCAGAAGAAGACACAACTAATACGAAAGAGCCATGCTGTGGACTCATGTAGAAGCAGCGGACGAACATGTTTAGTTTCATGTGATTGTGCAGTTCCTGTGTACTACGTGGACAAACTAGAATTATAAGGCAGGTACGTGGAAATGAGTTTTGTGTCCAAGTCACGCTTTCTCTCACAATGGCACATAGACAGAGTGAAGTCACGTTTTCAACACTAATATGAATAATTGCACCAAATATTTGATGATGGACTATGTAGCTTTCTGAATGGATAATACAAGAAATCAGAAAAAAGAAGACCAAAGCACCCACATTTAGATAATTTCATGGATTAATTTCATTATTGCAGTATTTCAATCTTTTAAGATCATATAATTTTAGTTTAATTAGTTGTTATGGTCATTAAAGTTCAATACATAGAGAAAAAAACTGACACTGAGCACTTTACTTGACCAAACTTTCAGCAATCTTCATAACTTTGATGGATATACATGTAGAAGTATACTGATCACAAAAAAGCACATTTGAATTGCACTGATCAAAATAAAGTTGCATTTCATTCACAGTTTTGCTGTAATCTTACAACTAGCATGCTTGCTCTTGTTGGTACCATTTCATAATGCTTACTGCTTTCAACAAACTCGTATCCCAGCATCTGTCTATTTGTTTATTGCCTTTGAGATTGAACTTAAGCTAATTGTAATGTAAATAAATAATAAAAAAAAATATATATTTTATAAAAAGATGCACAGAGGTGTGTGTACCTTTACATTTTTATTTTTGTTCATCACACTTTGTTGTAATGCATCAATAGAAACAATAAAACCAAAATGAAAAATACAGTACATACTTCTTGGTCTGAATACCCTCTGTCAATTTGGTGTAGAAAATCTCAAATTCAAACACCTAATTTTTTGCTTTGTTTAAAAACGGAAAAGAAGAATTCAACTTTTAGTTTTTTTTATGTATAAAAATGAGGTTACAGCTTTAATGTTTTACTCACATTGTGGACAGTGAATTAGTAGCTGGATTCTGACTTCTTTAATAATTTAATAATAAGAGGGTTAGTTTCTAAAATATATTCCAAAACATCATTTGTAACGTTCAGTTAGACTAATTATTGTAATTATCTCTAACACTGTTTTACATCTGAATCTTTGCTGAAATGCTCCTCGGATCACATAATTATTATTAATTTTTTTTTATGCAAATGTATTCTGATTATCAAAGACTTACCAAGGAACATAATACACTTAGACACAATTCAAATTATAAACTGTACATACACCATTTCATGTATTCCTTTAGAAAGTTAATTTGCACTTAATTTTCATTATGACGTAAAATAAATGGTCATTTAGTGCACATGCAAATCAAATATTTAAGCTGTAAACTCATTTTTTTCAAGCTGAATTTTCTTCATTGAATTCTCATTTTTCCAATAAAATGGATAAAAAGTATGCAGACCAAAACACTTTTGTTTGATTTTAGTGTGTTTTCGATTGGAACAAAGTGTGATGAAAAAAATTTAAAACTGAGGCCCATGAAAATGTGATGAATGGTTTATGCGTTTTTCCATTTTGAGGACAAAAACAAATTATCTGAAGGTACGCATAGCAACTGCCTAAATTGCTACCAGGATCAAATTAAAATCATTACTCCATTATTCCATCTATTCATTATTTGTTTTTTAACCATGACAAGAAAAAAAGGATTCCCAAAGGACAGATATGCATGTTTATTTTATAGATCACGTGAGATTGTGTAGAGGTATTTTGTATTTTTTTTTAGAAATGGTTAAATAATAAATATGAATACATTTTGAATACATTTTTATTTATAATGGTTTATGCGTTTTTCCATTTTGAGGACAAAAACAAATTATCTGAAGGTACGCATAGCAACTGCCTAAATTGCTACCAGGATCAAATTAAAACCATTACTCCATTATTCCATCTATTCATTATTTGTTTTTAACCATGACAAGAAAAAAAGGATTCCCAAAGGACAGATATGCATGTTTATTTTATAGATCACGTGAGATTGTGTAGAGGTATTTTGTATTTTTTTTTTTAGAAATGGTTAAATAATAAATATGAATACATTTTGAACACATTTTTATTTATATAAACAAAATATATAAATAAACATAAATATATAAAATATTTTTGCTCCTGCTACAGAAACATCGAATTAATTGCAAAGAAATATACGTGCAATTAATGTTTCGTACATGTTTTCAGGCATGCAAAATATAAGAGATATTTTGAGAAACTATAGCTGTATAATTATAAAAATATAAATTCCTTACGAGTCGGTGCATTGACGCCAAACATTTCTCAATGAAAGCAGTACACAGTCCCCAGTAAATTCATGCTTTTTGCGTCTGTATATTAACTGCAAAACATGCTAGAATTTTAATGACTTATCATTTCTATGATTTTCAATGAACTAAGAATTTTGTGTAAGGAGGATGAGCTTGTATCTGCATGTGTTAAAACCATTAAAGATCTGTATTTCATTTCTGGTTTAAAAAAGGAAAAAGGAATGGACACAAAAGTACAAGGACCACAGATTGTTAACAGTTTAAGTTATGGTGTAAGTCACTGGTTAAGCTATTTGGCTAGTTTTATGTTTTTCTTATGAATATTCATTGAGATTTAAATAGAATGAGTGATGGAAACACTGTTTTCGTAATGATTGGCAGAAACAGATAGATGCCTTTCAAAAATATCTTAAGCTTTAGCACTTTGAGACTTAAGTTTAATAATGTAGTGTTGCTTTAATTACGAGAAGATTCACTTTGACTATTTACCATCTGATATTTTTTTTTGAAAATAATGGACATTTTGTCCCACGAATGCACATGCAAAGTCTTATAGGTGTAAAATGTTTTTAATTTTATTTTGCACCTTGTTTACCTGTTCTGATCTCATCAAGTGCTCTAGTTCTTTGTTTTGATGCTTCAGTCTTAAAATGTCAAGAAAATGTGTCCGTGTCTTAAACGCAATACCAAAGACTTTTGTTCTATGAGGTTTGGCTTGGTGATTTATTTATTTTAATTTTTTTACTTAATAATAATAATAGCAACAATTGACAACAATTCAGCAACATCCACTCTTTGTCTTACATGCATATGCATAACTTTATTACACTGGAGTCTCTTTCGGTTTCAAACTATGGTCTGTAAAATGCTTGTATTGATTTCATTGATCTTTTTTATTATTTATTTAATGAACTTTGTAAACGGTTTGTGTGATGATGTTCTAGATACGTTAGGATGTATAGACTCGATGAAAAGCAGATGCTAAATGACACTATTGAGATTTATGAATCTCAAAACATTTCGCATTTATCAAATATCCTGATCATTTGGGAATTACATATAAGCGACTTTATATTCTAGAAAACTGTATAAAATTGATATTCCAGAATGTGACATCTAACATGGTACTACAGAAGCTCAGCTGAGTAATTTCTAGGTGCAATGGTCCATTTGGATGCTGAAGTCTATATTTAGTATAAATTGATAAACACTTTTTCAGGGTTATTTATTTTAGCCTTTTTTATATATATATATATATATATATATATTTGGACTTGAAATATCTCTGGACTGTGTACTCTGGACTCTACCATGAAACACGTGCAAATATTTCATCTTGATATGCAGTGTTTACTTTAGAACAGCACTTTTCACAATATAAAATGCCTTAAATGTACAATTCTGTTTTTTTTGGACATCCATTTTGTACATTTCGGTGTCATCTACATCCTCTGATAAATTGAACACTGATGTCTATAAATATATTGAGAGACTAAAACCAGGTTTGAATAAAATGCACTTGCATACTGAAATTGATATAAATAATTGAGTTCTTGAGAAATGATTCCTCTCTGGCCTGAACAGGATGTAGGTTTCCTGTTTGGTGTGTTGGCATTTAATGCCCCCAACAACTTCTGTAGACCCATTTAGCCACTTGTTAGCAAACGTCACTTATCCAGGACCGGGTCAGCGTTGGAAAATAGATAGATGGGATGGATTCTTTGTCCATGGACATGGATTGCCTTGTTCATGTTTTCTCACACACTGGATGCTTGGCTAATTGAATTCTCCTCCCTTTATTCAGGAGATCCTCCCACTAACTGTCACAAGTCTTCAGTGATTGGCTAATCAGGAATGGGCTGAGTGGGACTAAAGAAAGGTGGCTTTTTCCCCACATACTTAAAATAGTTTATTAAAAACAATGCAAGAAATGTTCAAGTCTTTCTTTATTTAAGCTTAATAACTTGCAACTGTCTTCTCAACATTTCCAGTATTTTTTCTTCAAGATGAAAAAAGAATTACATTGCATCTCGTCTCTGAGAAAAAGAACAGAAATGAGTTGTTTTCAACATTTCACTCACACGCATGCTGAGTAGAATCTGTTTTTATATGGCAGTTGAGAGGACAAAATCAATGATGTGTCTACCTCTCCTTCATTCAGTTAGTTTAAGCTTCAGATGAGCTTTCTCACACCCCGGAAGACATTTCTCCAGGAATCCTCATGTTTTTATGGCAGTTGTTATACACAAATATACAATAAAACATTGCTACTCTTGAATACTCTTGAAGTTTTATAACTACATATTGATACACAGTAGATACTAGTATTTGTGAAATTTGACAAATCATGACAAAAATGGTCTAGTACATTTGTTTTTTGTTACAAATACATTTAGACCTTTGCATACAGACGATAATAATATACATAAAGAACCATTGTTCTGCTCTGTTGCTGTTGGCATGTATTACAGCTGATACATTCTGAGAAATACTTTTCTGAAACCTATTAGTGACCGAAACAATTTTCAAAACAAAATTGCTGGCAGCCTGTTCATCAAGCAAGTCGTGGAAAGAAGAAAACTGCTGTTACATTTTTCTGGGATGTTTTTTTCTCCCCCTACCACAGTGCTAATAGATGTTATTGAAATGTTCATTACAAACCACCAGAAATGAGATAGAGTTGCATCATTGAGGAGAATTCTTATTTGCAGTGAGCTTTAGCTGAACCTGATTATTCAGATGTCATTCAATCAAACAGACTGAAAATGACTACATATTTCTGTAATAACTCTTTAGACATAGAAATCTATGGTTTAAAATCACACCGAAGGAGAAAATTGCTAAAACACTGGAACTCAGTGAATGAAATACACAGTGATTGGAATGAAATGTTGGAATGTGACTGAAGGCAATATATTTCAAATACGGTATCAGCTAGATTGTCCTTAATCATTCCTCTCAGCATCTATCAAGTTGGTAGTTTGTTAACAGAAGAGTTTCAGTGGCTCAAAAACATGCAAAGCAAATGATCAATTGCCTGAAACGGGGCTGAAGATGTTGTAGGTTGGAATGTCCCCGTTCACATTGCAACAATAAGAAAAAAATTAAAATAAATAAATATCCCAGTGAGAATGTGTCATTCTTTGGAATCTTGCACATACTCTATATTTGGTGTAGATGTGTGATCATGTTTTTAAAGAATCCATTATATTTACATCATCAGAGAATACTTGACCGTATTGTATGTATTTTAGGATAGCGTTATATATATATATTCACTATGTATAATTAGACTTGTGCCGGTATTTGGTAATGCGATATATCACGGTGCTCATTGTGAATGTTAATGCATTAACTAAGGTTAACTAATGAGGTCTTTTTGTAAAGTGATACCTATTGGTCTTTATAGTTCTTTTGCACTTTAATCTGTGTAAAACTTTTGACTTTATACATTTTTCTGTATTGCTTTATTGCATTTAAATGTTCAGTTATTTTTGTTATAAGAAAAATTTTATTAAACCTGTTATACTGTATTATGACAGCACTTTTTAAAACTAAATTTCAATATCGTGATAATACCGCATACCGTGATAAAAGCATTAGCAATTAATCGCAACATGAAAATTTGATACCGGCATATCCCTATGTATAATTTTACAATGTATAATTTTGCTAATAGATCCAATTTTTTGGCTGTACTGTAATTCATAAGATTACGCACATGTACCACTAAAGTAACTTTTGGAACAGGCTGATCATTGGTGAATGTAAGGTAGCTTTGAAGGCACAAGAAAATATGCAAAAACATAATTTTGAACTGAACTAACAAATATTGCTAATTTATCTTTACTTGATTTTACTAAAATTGAAGTTTGCAAGGATACTTTTTAAAATTATTATTATTGTGATGAGACAATATTTGCAAACATCTGGCCAGGTGTAGTGTTTGTATGCAAAAGCACACACATTCCTGCTGATCATATAGATATTTTAAATCTCAGAAGATTTTTCCCAAACTCATCAGATCACCGTTAAATTAAGTATCCACTGTGTACTACTCACTTTATTTCAGTTACTGGCTCGTTCCTCTTCTACAGTATTTATTTTCTCATTTTTAAAAGTTGAAAAGGTTAAAAATGCTTACGTTGTAATTAAACGAAGTAATTCTATTAAAAAGTTACATTAGACTTCTACAAATATGCTCTGGCTAGTCTCATTCTCTTAAACCTTATTTAGAATAGTGTGAGTATTTATACAATGGCATGAACAGGTCTCCATTATGCCTTAGAAAAAAAGTGCTAACTGAGACTTCAGGTTAGCTTACATGAGGGTGCCAAAAATGTATGCTGCATATATTGAATTCGATTTCTAATTGAATCAATCAGATTTCACAGAATACTTACTGTTTTCCCACCATTCCTTAAGGATAATGTCATTTAAGGGTTTTGTTAGTTAAAGGGATATTATAAAAGTCTAATAATAAAATTTCCATATGTACAATTTGAGTTTGAATTTTTGCGTCTGACATTATGGTGACATGAAAATGTACATCAGAGTTGAGATGGCCCAGTCTGACTCTGTATTTTCAGTGTAAATGAAACGCTTTCATTACATTCAGTGGGCTGTGCATGAGAATCAATAAGCAGCATGGTGCTGATATGTTGTTTCTTGTGATTATGATTTATGAGCAGGGTCATTCTTGCTATTCGGTGCCTTTTGTGTCCCCAATAAAGACCTTACTGCCTTAACATTTTGTATAATATACATTTTTAATAATTTAGTGCCAGATATGTTTTTAAATGGACAAAAGGGATCTGGATTTTTTTAAGATATACACAATGTCCATACATTAAAAACATATGTCTTTAAAACTGTTGTTCACTTGTTCCTATAACAGGGCATGAATGCTTCAATTTATTAGTAACACTTTATTTTGATAGTCCAATTTAGCTGGGTACGTAATCAGATTCCCAAAAAATATGTATTTGTAATTAAATTAAATTACATTTTAAAATACTCATAATCAGACTACAATGACTTTTTTATTGATTACATGACTACATATTATTTTTAAATGATTTATTTTAATTTTGCATTTTTATGATGTAATAAATGATTAGCTTTTCATTAAATTCACAAACTCCCTGCTGTTCCTTCACAAACCCAAGTTTGGTAAACTTTGACGTAATGTAATATTTAATGCACTTGATTTTGTTAATAACAACGGATGGAATATTTTCTTTTTCTTGTATTTTTACATCAATATGGTATAAGATTATCTTATTTAAATCAGTGTGATAAACGAGTTACCTAAAATGTGTAATGTAATGGATCATGTTAGTAACTACAATTTTTGTAACAGACTACAGTTCTCAAGTATTCTACCCAGCTCTGACTATAAGCGACTTAAGTACATGTCCATTTATTCTACTAACCTGAACCCTAACCTGATAGTCTACTAATACACTCATGAGAGTTAGTTGACCTATTTGCAAAGTCATTTATAGTTAGAAGAATGTCTAGTGTGGTCCATCAAAATAAAGTGTAACCAAATCATTTGCAAATGTTTCAAATGTTTTACATCTCCTTATGATTACACAAAAAGTTATTTTAAAGAACGGTTTGATTTTCTCATTTTATGATGTCCAATAGCACAGAATACCAGAAATTACCCAGTAAATACACATTTTTCCCCTCAAAATGCTTGCTTATTTCTGAATGTAAATCTAATCGCGGAAATGTTGCAGTTGTTTTTATTAAAATAATAAAGTAAAACCATTTCAAACGATAAAACCTTGAACCATACGTGTCAGTATAAAGTCCACTTTGACATCAGGCAGCAGATCATAAAGAAAAAAAAATACTGTATAGTGGACAAGATTATTGTAACATAAAAATGATTGGAAATTTGACTTTGACTATTGTGGTTTTGTATGATTTGTTTTACCCATTACGACTGTATATATTAGTGTCAGTACAACTTTTGTTTTAATTCTTAACCCCAAAAATGTATTTGTGCTTATATCTGACCGTGTTATTTATTTCTACAGTCAAAGGGCAAAATAGTGCTGTCATATACATTATATACATACTACATATTTATCCTCAGCTCAGTGCATTCAAACGGTGTTCCACTTATGCTTAAGATTTACAAATGAAATATAATACATATTTGACTAAACTTACCTTGCCTTGCCTCACTCAGCAATGTGCTTATGAAAAGTATAACTACATTCAACACATACGAGCAATGCCTTATTTTTTGTTATGGAAAAGTACATTCATATGGTTATGCATGTTTTTGACCTATTATAGATGACAGTAAAAGCAGCAAGATTATAGATATCAGACTAGCATGAGGGTAAACTTGGAATGCTAGCAGACATTCCATTGCAAGAGAATACGTTGTTTTGGGATTTCCACTGGGACATCCGTAAATATTTCCTCTAAACTGTTTGGGGAAGACAAGACTGTCTGTCTATCCATCCGCATGGAACGGAGAGTACTTGAAAAGTCTAGGCTTCTCAGTGCTAAAATTAGTATACTTTAGCATCAAAAAAGTGTTTAAAATGGTCATGCATAGTGACTGTTTCGATTAATGTGGTAGCTCTATGATTAGAACCACAATTAGTGAATTCAAATTTGAAATAAAAAGGAACTGAAAATTCTGAATTGATGTATCTACCTGAAGTGAAGTGTGTCAAGCGACATGTTTGAATATGCAGACAGGTATCTGCATATAGCGCATGAGCCGGATTGACTATCTATGATGCTTTTTTGTTCCTTTTTCGGAATTCAACCATGTGAACTTCTGAACATGCTCCATGAAACAAAGCAAGTCATACGGGTTCGAAACGGCATGAGGGTGAGTAAATTATGACTTTTTTTCAGTTTCTGTGCTGGGTTTAAAGAGCCAAAACCCTTTACAAATAGCCAACATCAGTAAAATCGAAATCAGTTTAAAAATGTTACCATGGGATGTACTGGAGTGTTTCTAGGCAACAGGTGACAGGCAGTAACAGGAAGTCGGAAAGACAGGACAGCGTGACACTGGAGTTTGGTGAGAGAGTGGAAGACATCTGTAGTTTCTTCTGTTTCCCTCAAAGTTGAAAGAACACAGTGCAGAAGCACAGGAGAGCAGATGACATGCTTTATCCCCCTCCAGATCTGAAGAATAGACATAGAAATGAGGGAAAATAAAGGAGGAGAATCAATAGGTTAAATGATACAACTCACTGTGCATTGTTTGTATTCTTTATTTGCCTGTAAAATGAAGGCCATATGAGTAACTTCTAATCAAGAAGTAACTGAAGCAATTGTGTGATTGAAATGGCAAGGGTCATTGATTTTACTAATTCATTTCTATTTTGCCATTAGAAAAAAATGAATAGACTTGTGTTGTAATTTAAAGAATTTTTGTAAAGAGAGCCAAAAATGTAACCATTGCTCATCATTGAGGGATTAAGAGTTTGCTTACATTCTTTTCTTTTTCTTTTTCTTTTTTTTTTTAAATAGCCTTTATTAATTTTTAATCCTTTATAAATTTTTATATTTTCAACTTTTTTTTTTTTTTTACCTTTATTTAGTGTAATGACAGGAAGGATGGAGGGTTGGGAAAGGTCCACAAGCTGGGATTCGAACTCGGGACGCCCGTATCGCAACAGCACTGACCAGCTTTTAGACATTTGATATTATAATTTCACCAGTTTTATTTTAGTAGTTTTGTAAAAGGATTTTTATAATACTTCTAACAGGATAGAAAGTGAAACTGAGGACACTGGAAAAAAACTTTCAAATTATTACAAATTAAAACAAGGTTTTTATTAAAGAAAGAAAAAATTAAATAAAAGGTGTAATTTTTCTTAATACATTTGTAAGTTATGTTATTTCAGCACCTTTGCTTTCTTTCTTTCTTTTTAATTGTTAGTTCAATATGATCTGGGGAAAAAGTACACTGCATAAAAGGAATGACTTGCCACATTAATGAAATTTTTTACATTTTTTCATATAATTACATGTATTGTGTAAATGTATTATTCTAAGAGTTTTTTAGCAACCAAAAATCAAGCATGAAGAGCAGTTGTCAAATTGAAAGACCGAGGGCTTGGTATTTTATAAAACTGATGGTAAAATGACTAAAAAAAGAATTGAGTATATTGCATAGCACAGTTTACATGTTGATGTAGACACAGATAGCAATGTTCTGCACTTATAGTTAATATGAGCAAAACATGCAGTGAAAAAAAAGTTTTTTTGCTATTTCTTCTTTTTGTCTAGCTTTTATTAACATTTAAAAATAAAAATAATAAAACTTATATTTATTAACACCCACCCCCCCACCCAAAAAAAAAAATGTGTATCACAATTATTGATACCTCAAGAAATTCTAAAAATTAATAAAACATCTAATTCACGTATGTTCATTCATGTTTTCATTTTGTAGAAATATATGTTTTAGTTGCAAGTCATGACTTGCACTTAAACCAAATATAAAGCCATACACAGGCAACATTTTATCATCCATCACTATGGGGGGAAGACTTGAGAATGCAGTGATGATTTGTGACAAAAGTTTGGTAAGCAGCACAAATCAGAGAATGGCTAAAGAGAAAATAGTTCAATGGTTGAAATGCCCATGTCTATGGACAATGATCCAAAGCACACATGGTTCACTGCTCACATAAGGAAGAGATTTTGAAGAGATTTTGTATAGAGGAATGGTCTCAGATCTCTCGCTTTATGTTCATCAACCTTACTACACATGCTAGGATAAGATTATCATGGCAAAGGGTGGCTGCAAAATGAAAGAATGCCCTCTTTTAATTGTGGAATATAAATATTTCTGTATACATGTTTCATCATAAGATCAAAAGACAGGTTTTTCCCCTTTTAATTATTTTACTCAAAATAAAGGTTAGATTTCTGTGAATATTTTGAAAGATCAAAAGGATAATTTGAGACATTATTTGCCTTGGTGGCTGACTAAATACTTTTTTCCCCCACTGTATACCAAGGTGTATTTGTGGAGGAGGCTGTATTTGCTTCAAAAATGTGCAATCTGAATCTTAAAATGACAAGATATTTGATATGAAATCATACTCAATTAGTGAATATTAATCGCGTTTGACAACAATAATGGTATTATTATAAATACCAACTAAACTGGTCTTTTCATACAAAATAATTTTTCTAATATTGTTTTACTAACAACAACAAGTGTCCATACCTCAGTTAAACATGCCAATGTTATTGTACTGGTAATCCAATAAGATGTGCATTATAACTATGTAATGGAGTTTGGAAACAAATGTGATGCATTGATTGGAGCATTGAAATTAATTTGTAATAAAGGAAATGCAAAAATTAAAAAGAAACAAATAAAACAGAATAAAATAAAACTCAGAGAAACTAAATGGGCAGGCGAAGATGTGAAAACAACAGGTGCAATATGGGGTAGGTGGACATGGATGTATGACATCACATCATGTCTTGTTGGGCAGTGTCATACCTTCCTCTTCTGATATTTCTGTAATCAAGGAACAAAACAGAGAGAGAAAAAAATGGGATTAAATTATGCAAAAGTAAATGTCACATTAGAAATTGTGCTGCATTTTCCATAAAAGTAAGATCAAGACATTAACTACTGCAGCCTATAAATAATAGGGCAATGCAATAAAAAATTTTTTTTAAAGATGTTTTATGCATTTCTGTGCATGACCGTGTATTTAATCATTGTTATCAGAGAACTACTTTTTGCACTTGACACTAAACTACGGCCCTGTCCCAAATGGAACACTTCATGTGCACTTACGGACTTACGGTCTTACGGACTTACAATGGCCGCCGCGTGCGTTAAGTCCACGAGACCGTAGGGTGTCCCATTTGTCATTTTAGCCTTCAGAAGGGTGCTCGCGAGTGCCCCCCTTAGCGGCCGTTATGCGGCCTCGATCCGCACTTCTGCTGAGCCCGCAGCAGACTTCTACCCGACAGTCAAAGCGGCTTTACGTCACGAAAGTGCGGACTCAGAGGCAGACTACGAGGGTTTAGGGTGACATTTGGGACAGGGCCTAGCGGGATTATGCAAATATTTCCACATAGTGGGGTAGATATGTGGGGGCGTGTTAGAATGAGCCGTTTTAGGGGGGCGTGGCAGAGTCTTAACTTTGATAAAGAATATCTCTTTGGTTTTGAGACTTTAGTTTTTGCAACTTCAGGGATCTTATCTATGCACAATCAGCTTGTAACACTCCAAAGAGAAAGGAAAACTTGAAATCGCATCATATGACCCCTTTAATAAAAACATTTTAGAAACCCTTATAAAAAAAGGGGAAAATACTCCCAGAACCAAGGCTGCTGAAAAAGCAGGAAGTCATTGTTGTGCTCTTTTGCAACTGAAATAAGAAGTGAAAGAGGAAAATGCTACTCGAACAGCTTTTTTTGCAGTAATTGTGGATGTCTTACTTGAAGCCCCAGCCTGTTCCTCCCAATACTATAGCTGCCAGCAGTATCGCTCCCGCTATTGAGCCAATGATGATGTTTGTACCACTCGGACCTGTGGACAGACAGACAGAGAACTAAAAACATGGATTTGTCATTAGTTTTCTGTTATATTCTTGTTATATATTTTTAATCATGATTTTGTCATGTGCTTTCATTTTAAAGGTTAGTTTTTAGTCTTGTTTCTTTTCTTCCTGTTTCCTGTAATAATTGATTTTAGCTTTGACTCAAACAGTGGGCTCATGCTCTCTGAAGAAGGAGGCAGTGACATCTTGTGGTAACATTTGGTCTGACACTTACAATTATTTGAGCTTCTAACCTATCAGAATCTTAGAAATGACTGATGATTTTGCATATGCTTAGAAGTTAGTGGTTCCTAAACATTTTGAAATCAAGAGACTCCATTATAAATAAAAAATAAATACATAAAAATAACTGAAAGGTTTCCACATGAGCTCACAGCATGGGACACACCAAAAGTAAAATACTCCAAAAACGTGACAAAAAGCCAATTGCGAACCCACTGATAAGCTGCTTGACCGATTTGATTTCCAAACAGAATTCCGTGTTATATCTATGAACCGTAAAGGCTCAGTACTGAAGCTAACTGAAACCTGATTAAACATTAAAAAAATTCCATTCCAAAAACAGGCAAAGAGGCGCTAGTCCAACTAAAGCCGAACACCCGCATGACTGAATGTGTTGGGAACCTTTGTACTTCTCAGGACCGTCTGGAGGCTGGGGGTCTGGAATAGGGTCATATACACTGCAGTCCTTCCCTGTGTAGTCTGCATCGCAGATACACTTCACCTCATTACTGCACGTCTGAGACAGAGAGAGAGGCAGAGAATGTCATAAGCATAAAGATGGAAATAAATACCTTGGCTCATGCACACTACAGTGTAGCAAAACTTTCTGGACAGTCAAAGGTTCAGTGAGAAATACGGATGTAAGACAATTCTATTAATCGGACACATGGTGAACAGAGTCAACACTGTCAATTATATCACTGCTTATTAAATTTGGAAAATCTTAAACTTACATCAGACACTTTGACAACCGGCTATTTTTCACTTAAGACAAACGATTGTATTTTCATTGTTTTTGTTTCTGAGTATTGTTTACTCTTGCTTACAGCAAAACTGACCATTATCTAAATCCCTTCATTTCTTTCTCGCATCAGACTTTTCAATATCCTGCAACATCTGATCATTTTTCATTAATACTTTTTTTTTTTTAATTGCTTACTCTCGCTTTGAACAAAACAGACCAATATTTTAAAAAAGGATGAGAGAATATACCCTACATAAACCCTCGAAGCAGTATGTGACTGTGATTTATCAAAGAAGAACAGCTCACCCCATGATCAGAGCACACGTGAGAAGAGGATGACCCAGGACAGGATGACAGGTTGAAGGTGGTGACCGGCAGACAGCGATGGTCCAGGCACATCATATTAGGACCACACGGCGTGCCATCCTCCACGTACCCGAGATCAGTGCCATCTTCTAACACTGCATGACCCCCACTGAACATAAACGAACAGCTCAGTTTTACACACTAATGCACACTGCAAAGTAGGGATGGTTACTTGGAGCTCCTTCCTTTAAATAGAATAAAACAGAGGGGTCTGGAGATAAACAGTGTTTATTTTCTAACACACTCTCGTGGCAATTTTTAACTATTTCAAATGAATTTGTACAATCTCATCCGTATGTTTTTTTTTTTTTGCTTTTTGCCCACTGATGGTTAGATTTAGAGTTTGTTTCCGTATGAATCACATTGTACAAATTCATAAGAAACCAACTCATAAAGTAATTGCATCCTCTCATGAGATTGGGTTATTTCTTAAACTAAAAGAGCTATTTTTAAGACACTCATGGTGTGAGGTGCTGCAAAAGCAGCAACCAAATGCAGCAGTCAAAGTCCTAATTTCATTTTAACCAGCATTTTGAATTCCAGTAAAATTATCTGGACATGCTTAAAATAATTAACTATACCCAAGAAAAAAATGTATGCATTTACCGACAATCTAGGTACTTGTTCTGATGGTAGATGGTAAGACTTGTGATTTCTCCATTTAAGTCTCCATACCGTGGTTTCGCTGTGATATTAGTGCATAATAAAAATCCGCACAACACATCCCTGTGAAAGAACACGGAAATAACAGTGGAAGACAGACAAAAAGGGAAAAAAATTACCTTTCCAGCAAAGGGAGAAATAATGATATCACTGAAAAGGTTAAAATAGTGTTCTGGTTGTTTATATACTCACTGTTTATTGCACTGAATCCAGCTGTGTGAGCTGCTGTCCTGACCACAGTTGCCACGCTCCGTACCTTCAATGTTCAGCTTCTCATAACACATGCGATCTGCTGCATCTAATGACACACACACAGTCAAATAAACCAAGCATTGTGCATGTGCAGTTTTAGTATTATTAGAATTAAACAAGAGATATGTACATGCACTTAAACTATAGTAGACACTATGGATGCGTTTACACTTGGCATTAATATGTGATCTGATCACCGTGATCCGATCAAGCAAGATCGGATCATCAGTCAATCAGAACACGACGCGTTTATACTTGGCAACATCAACTGACTTTTCTATCTGGATAACCGATCGGATCTGTCTTTCCCACGCAATATTTAAACAAGTCTGCAGAGAATGGCTTGGTGCAAAGTCAACCTGAAGTGGTGGGTTTTCTTTTGAAAAGCATTTTCAGTCGTGGGACATTTTACAAATCAAAGATAAGTGTAGGAGTCTCACTAGCGCTCCACACGATTGTTCTCCGTCTTTTTTTCTGACAGCTCGCGAGAGAGGGGGCGGCGTATTGCGTGATGTCGACCTGCGAATGCAGAAATGATGGCTGGATTGCGTTTACATTACACTGAGATCCGATCACAATGCATCCTCGACTACCTCTGGAGCAGGACACACTGATCGGATGACATTCCGATCAGAAGTACGTTAACACTTGTCTTTTCAATGTGTATGTGGACAA
>NW_015653519.1:50706-58018 GCF_001515625.1 Sinocyclocheilus rhinocerous | reverse complement strand
TCGCGGGACATTTTACAAATCAAAGATAAGTGTAGGAGTCTCCCTAGCGCTCCACACGATTGTTCTCCGTCTTTTTTTCTGACAGCTCGCGAGAGAGGGGGCGGCGTATTGCGTGATGTCGACCTGCGAATGCAGAAATGATGGCTGGATTGCGTTTACATTACACTGAGATCCGATCACAATGCATCCTCGACTACCTCTGGAGCAGGACACACTGATCGGATGACATTCCGATCAGAAGTACGTTAACACTTGTCTTTTCAATGTGTATGTGGACAATTTGTGAATTTTCCATTTTTCTAAAAAAACAAAAACAAAAAAAAAACTACAACAACAACTGGATTTAAATATGAAGTTGATGCTTTGTGGCTCTTTCTGTCATTGTTACAGTTTGGTTGTTTTTCAATTTATTAAACCTTACTATACACTGGAAAAAAATTTCACAGTAAATTTACAATAAAACTACGAACTGTGGTTGCTAGAAACTGGCCGTAAAAAAAAATGGTGACGATGAATATGGTAGTGCGGGATAGCATATTGGTAGGGGTGGGCGATATGAGCTAAAATTCATATCACGATATTTTACACTGTCCCGGCGATATCGATATTATATTGCGATATGAGAAAAAAAAATTACAGGCCAAATAGTTTAACCTTATATAACTAGAAAAAGTGAGGGATTGGAATGAATATTTGAAATGGTCCTTTGTGTCAGAGCGCTGGAGTTTGTCAGAAATAGAACACGGTATCAGTTTACTGTCATGGATTTGTCGTGTCGCGTCGCATCCACAGCAGAGAGCAACACTGGGTTCTATTTGCTTTTGTCAAATCGCGCCGCTCGCGTCTGGTATAGACACGTTGTTTTGGTATTTGTGAGTCTTAAGTATATTCATAATCTGCTTTACGTTTACCTGTCACTGGTAGTCCTTCACAAACTTGTAACTTTTATGCTTAGAGCAGAACCATACATCATTCATTTATATTTCTACATGGCTCCGTGCAATACAACTCTGATTCTTCAATTGCGCCATCTAGTGGTTTGTTACTGATACAACCACAACTTCTACAAATGATAACGGAGCGCTCAAGCGGGTAATGCGAGCCATGTTGAGGTAATTAAAATGTCAAATTAATATTTTGCGCTCAATTATTTACTTATCAGACAAGTGGCCGCATGATAAGCGGGAAAATTACGTAGTGTAGTCTTTATCACCCTGCAGAGGTTTGTTTTGCAGTTCAACTGGAGTAGGCGATTTGCGCTCTGTTAATTTGGTCTGTTACAATGCTCTATGTGTTTGATTACTAATGCCTGTGTAGCACAGCGTTGCACACAGAGGACAAAAACGTTCAGCCTGGACTCTTTATCATCATTTGTGTTCAAATTTGCAAAGCGTACCAAATTGAACAAAACTATATAAATGCAAAATTTGAATTCATGAATATATAACGGTATCCACGGTATAGCAAAATCCATATCATGGAACAACATAATACACAAAATCACTTTCATACTGGTATAGCACCCACCCCTACATATTGGTGCCTGTATATTTTACAAATAACCATACATTTCATTAAGTGATATAATGTTAATATGCCAAGTCACTTGAACTACCAAAAACTAAATTATTTATATAAAATATAAACATGTGTCATACTGTCAGACCTATGTTCCTGTTTTGTTGTGTTTTTTCCCCATGTGCTCCCCATGACCCAGTTTCTCCCTCTCATTTGATTAGTCATTTGGTTCAGGTGTGTCTCGTCAATTACCCTCGTTTAGTCTTGTGTATATATAGTGGTGTCTGTTCCTGGTTTCCTTTGTCCAGTGTTAACGTCATTTTGTTAACGTCCATGCAATGTTCTATGTGTGTGTTCCTGCCTGCCCTGTATTCCCCTTTGTTTTGGATCATTAAAGACTGTTCTTCGTATATCTCCTTCATCTCCGTGCTCCTTCGCTCCTACTCTGTAGACAACGTGACAGAACACTGGACCAACAAAGATGAACTGGGCTGAAGACCAGCTGTGGTGCCTGTGGCAGGGTGGTAGACCTTTGGAAAGGTATGTGGAGGAATTCCTCAAGCTTTCCCATCGGGTGAGCTGGCATGATGCTTCACTCTGTGCTTGTTTTCAGTTGGGTCTGGATGAGGAAACGATTCGCTGTAGTCTTCCTGCGTGTGAATTCTCTTTGGTCGAGTTGATTAATCTCATTCTGTATTTAAATGGTTCAAATTTTGAAGTAGAAGAAGTTAAGGGAAATGTGAATCATCCTCATCCAGCCCCCTCTGAAGCACACTTCGCCTCTCCAGCTCACCCAACGCCGGGACCCTCCACATGCCTAACCAATGGTTCCGATCACCCATATCCTCCTGTGTTTCCCCGAGCCCGTAAGTGAGTTTCCAACAGCGCTGAAATCCGCCTCCCTTCCTCCGTTTCCAGCTCCCAGAACCATTCCGGTCCTCAGCCCAGAACCAGCGGCCGCAACACACTCAAGCCTGCCGGCAACTCCACTCTCAGAACTAGCGGTCGCTCCACTGTCAGCCCGTTGGCCGATTCACTCCCAAGTCATTTGATGACAGCAACTTTCTCCTTCACCTTAAACCAAAAGAGGAGCATGAGGAGGAAGAGACTGTTTTCAACCCTGATCCACTCTCCAGAGTCCGCTCCAGTGTCGGCTCCAGCCCCTGAGTCCGCTTCAGTATCGGCTCCAGCCTCCAAGTCTGCTCATTTTATCAAGTTCAGTCCAGAATCCACGACAGTCCAAACAAATTCAGAGTCCGTTCCAGGCCCAAAGAGGGCTCCTATCCCCACGTCCGGCCCAGAGAGGGCTGCTGTTCCCACGTCAAGCCCAGAGAGGGCTCCTGTCCCCACGTCCGACTCAGGGAGGGCCTCCAATCCCGAGTCAAGCCCAGAGAGGGCTCCTGTTCTCATGTCAAGCCCAGAGAGGGCTCCTGTTCCCACGTCAAGCCCAGAGAGGTCTGCTGTTCCCGCGTCTGGCCCAGGGAGGGCCTCTGATCCCGAGTCAAGCCCAGAGAGAGCTGTTGTTCCCCCGTCTGGCCCAGAGAGGGCCTCAGATCCCGAGTCTAGCCCAGAGAGGGCTCCTGTTCCCATGTCAGGCCCAGAGTGAGCTTCTGTTCCTGAGTTTAGCCTAGAGAGGGCTTCTGTTCCCGAATGTGTATATATACAGCCAGTTCCAGCCAGGGGATCTGGAGTCTTCCCCAAGAAAAATTGGGGGGGTGGCTATACGTCTCCAGCCGTAGGGACCAGGCTGAGTTCCAATGCCAAGACCATGAAGGCCATCCCGCCATGGCTCCCTGAACTGCCTGCTCTGCCTTGGCCCCCTGAACTGCCTGCTCCACCATGGCATCCTGAACTGCCTGCTCCGCCATGGCCTCCTTAACTGCCTGCTCCGCATGGCCTCCTGAACTGCCTGCTCCGCCATGGCTTCCTGAACTGCCTGCTCTGCCATGGCCCCCTGAACTGCCTGTTCCGCCATGGCTTCCTGAACTGCCTGCTCCGCATGGCCTCCTGAACTGCCGGCTCCGCCATGGCTTCCTGAACTGCCTGCTCCGCCAGGGCGCCCTGAACTGCCCACTCCGCCATGGCACCCTGGACTGCCTGATCCGCTATGGCCCCCTGAGCTCCCTGATCCGCCCTGGAGGCCTCCCGTTTCTCCGTCCTGTACCAGCCTCCAGGGTGCCCACCTCCCCTCCCCGGTGGAATTGTTACGGCGCGGGACGCGCCTTCCGGGAGGGGGGAGTTATCTGCCATGGCCTCCTGAACTGCCTGCTCCGCCATGGCTTCCTGAACTGCCTGCTCCGCCATGGCTGCCTAAACTGCCTGCTCCGCCATCCCATGACCCAGTTTCTCCCTCTCGTTTGATTAGTCATTTGGTTCAGGTGTGTCTCGTCAATTACCCTCGTTTAGTCTTGTGTATATATAGTGGTGTCTGTTCCTGGTTTCCTTTGTCCAGTGTTAATGTCATTTTTGTTCACGTCCATGCAATGTGCTATGTGTGTGTTCCTGCCTGCCCTGTGTTCCCTTTTGTTTTGGATCATTAAAGACTGTTCTATGTATATCTCCTTCGTCTCCGTGCTCCTTCGCTCCTACACTGTAGACAGCGTGACACATACAGGTAAGGGTTTTTACTGTAGCTTTTTATTGTATTTTCTGTAAAAACTTATTTTCTGTAAAAACATCTTTTACAGTGAAGCATTTAATGGTCTCATTCAGGGTCAGAAATTGACCAGTGCTACCGAAAACAAAACATGATGAAAATTCCCTAGATATTTTCATGTGCCGAATATTTTATTCTAGTGATGAGCTTAGAAGTTTAACGTTACTGCTGACAAAGTAGTGACCTGTAAATATCAGGTTTGTTGTGTATTTACTGTCTCAGAGACCTATTTCTTAATCATTTACAGTATTTTTTATATTCAGTGATGATTTGATTTTACAGAAAACAGCCATAATTGTTCATGTACAAAATGTATTTTAAAATAATTGATACGTTATACTTTATATGTACTAATATGTGTAACATGTTACTTTCATGTGACACTTTCCCTGACAAATACAACTGAAAATGTCTTCTTTGCCATTCTGGTTGAAATCAGTAGTACAAGTCACTAATGTTGATGGAGATGTTGGTGAGTAAAATGGGTAGTTCTATAGAGTATGTGTCAAGCTTATCAGTGATGGAAAGGTTTTCTTTCAAATTTATGTTTTAAAAACATGTTTCTTTTAAAATAACCTTGGATACTAACTAACAACTAGGGACTAACAATGAACAATACATTTATAGCATTAATTCATCCAGGTTACTCTTAATTATATGTCATATTATTAATTTGTAATAATTTTTTTTAATTATATTTTAATAACCCATATTTATGAGTTGTAAGCAGACATTTTTAAAACAAAAAAATGATTCATTGCACTAATTTAAAATCACTATGTAATCACAGCCATCATTTGATGCCATGCAAACCAATATCTGAATAGGAGCAAGTAATCTAAGGAAATTCATCTGACAAATTCATACAGCTCTAATATCCTGTCTGGTGCAGGTTATCAATATTAGCACAGTCCAGTTGCTTCTCCTCGTCTGTGCCTCTATCATCACTCTTTTCTACAACCACCTCAAATCTTCAAATCAGCTGAGTGCAGAGTTCTGCAGGCATCTTACGTTTCATTGATCATTAGTCTCTTTGTTTACATTAATATATTTAGATGCCTGACGAAGCATTATATGAATCATGTAAAATTAAAGACTGGAGATTTAACAAAAAATCTAAACAGTATAGATCTACACTGACTAAAACAATTATCAGCAGCTGGTATCAATCAAAATGTCTATATCCATAGTTAATATTCATTCCTAATAATATTCATTATAAACAATACATATTGTACAATATAAGAGATGCTACTCACTGTGGCTCCAGAGCACCTGACACTGGGCATCCCTGGTCTTGCAGCGACCCCCATAGCAACGCCCCTGACAGAGCAAGAAGAGAGTACATAAGCATACCGTCTACACATATACACTCAGCCTGACTTACACTTTTGAACACTTTTGTGTCCATATACTGAAAAGTTTAACTAAGTTCAAGCCAACTGCCAAATCAGCCAGCACAACAAACCAAAAATAATAATACTGAGTGCCCCTCACTGGAACATTTAAATTCATTTTAATTTAAATCTTATCCATGTAATTGTTTAACGAGACATGTCTGCCAGTGTTATGCAGTAAATCATGTAAACAAAATACAGTAACAATGCTTAGTACTATGGTTGCAAGAAACATGTTAGGTTCATATTAGACAGAAAAACAGAAATTATTTTACCAGTCCAGCATTGCACATGTAACCATCCAGTTTGTGGACATTATGTGGACACTGTTTGAGAAATTAATGAGAAGCATATGTCAATTTCTTACATTATTATGATTATTATTATTATGATAACAATGATTTAAATGTATAATTACTTTACTCGAATCGCCAGTGCATGTTTCCGGCACATCACAGTCATTCACTGCATCCCTGCAGATCACTCCTCTCTGCTCATACTGCAACACACAAACAAAATGAATCACACTAAATTATTAAAAAAAAAGATCGACTGATGACTAATCCCTTCAAAAATGAATAGTGCACCCTCATGCTCTTCCAAAGCTGTATAGGCCAATTCATACTGCACCGACAGACAGCAACAGACATGTTTGTCTGGTTTTGTCAGATCAGTGTTACCCTGTCAGCATCCGTTGGCGTTGGTTAGTGCCTATTTTTTATGTAGAATCAGCATTTGGGATGTCTTGGAATGTCTAAAAAGTGACATACTGTAATCTGGTGACAGTGGCCGTTGATCTGCATCTGCCGGTGCAGTGTGAATTGGCCTTATGACTTTCTTTCTTCTGTGGAACACAATAGGAGAAATTTTAAACAATATATTGATGGGAGAAACATGCTGAAATTTAAAAAGTTATTCACTGATCCTTCTCTCCAGTGAACGCACAGCTCCATTGTAGATTGGATAATGGAGTCAACTAACTTAGAAGAGTCTGATTTGTGAATGAATCATTGAGGCTGTTTTGTGACAAGGGGTGGCAACTGCCACCCGAAGAGAAAACATTGCTACCTCTACATTAGTATGCCAATGTATTAAATATAAATCTTAGTATTTTCCTGGACCAATTAGTATTTCAAACTTCTCGTTTTCTAGCTGCCAGATTGGCGCTTGCAAGATAAAAGTTTTCCCGGTGACAACAATAGATGTACCTAACAAGATCAAGTCAGTAATCAAAGGCTTTTTAAAAGTCTATTTATAAATTAAAAATCAATTAAAAATATTGTATATTCTCCTTGTTCTTCTTTGCATTATTAACTTGATGGTTTTAAATGTACAGTATAATGTGCTAAATGCATTTTTAATAAGGGATGACTTGGGGTCATGGCTTAATTTTGTTGCGTTTACATTGTTGTTGCATTGAGTTTCAAATGGACTCATTTAGAATTGCCTGTTTAACTTAATTCTTGGGAAAAAATTGCATCTGTACTGGAAATAAATGTTGTCGTTTTTTAAAAAATTTTTTATCATGATGAGGTGATTTGAGGGAAATGACTGAATGAGTTAATATCACTGAGATAATATGCTCAAATGTACCGCTGGGCAGGGGCGTAGCCATAATTTCAGAAGTGAGGGGGACAGAAATGTTATATATATATATATATATATATATATATATATATACATAACATTACAATATAACATTTCTGTAATCTATATAACCTACCAGTCAACAGTTTTTGAA
>NW_015653519.1:24006-50696 GCF_001515625.1 Sinocyclocheilus rhinocerous | reverse complement strand
ATATCAGAATTATTTCTGAAGGATAGTGTGACTGGAGTAATGATGCTAAAAATTTAGCTTTGAAATCACAATAAATTACATTTTAAAATATATTCAAATAGAAAAAAGTTATTTTAAATAGCCTAGTAAAAAATATTTCCAAATGTTACTGTTTTGCTGTAGACTACTCTTTGAATTTAAATCTATATTTATTCACACTGGCTCTTGAAAACCTCTATGCCAACACACTTGCCCGAAAAAGTGCGGGGGACGATTTTACGTGATATAATGAAATGTGTTTATGCGGTTTAAGGTAAAAAATGAAACATCCTGTTGTAAGAGCGTTTGAGGAGGTGGTTGGTTGTCTCCTGTCATCGCCGATTCAGGGTCTGAGTTCGGCTCAAAAATGTAAGGCCGGACAACATTTCCCTCAGCAGTGACCATCATTACCGGTGTTTCTATTGACCTTACTTGTGAGTATCACCAATCCACAGCAGGCTACAGCATACATAACCCTAGTTACCTGTGGTTGGCCTGGCCGTGCGTCACTCAGAAAACAACAGGCCAATCAGAAGAGAGGCTCATGAATATTAATTAGACAAAATCTACCTGTTCTTTGCAGAGCTTCTGAGAGAGGAGCTGTAAAAATATATTGAGATGGTTTTTGGTACTTATACCGCAAATATATATTCTTAAGGAAATCAAGACTTAAAATAAAACTCCAGAAATGTGTAAAATATGTGACCTTTAAGTTGTATTTACAACACTGTTCCAGAACAGTTCAAGCCAAATATTCAGATGTGTGCAGCGAATTTTATAGAGGACTGTTTTCTGGGAGTAGCCTGCCGGTGTTCTGACAAATAATGCTGACTCACAGCCTGTAAGTACGTTTTCATATTTAAAGAATTTGCCACTGATGATTCAAACGCGAATTTTGAGCAGTGTAGAGTAGCGCTTGTTGTTTGTAATTTCTCCGATCACAAATGCAGACATGGTTTTATGTTTACGCGGCGCGATACGATACGCAACGCAACGCGTAAAAAGACAGTGTAAATTATTATAATCCGTAATTATGTCCCCACTGGATGCAACAAATGCCTTGTTTATAATGGGTTTTATTGGTTTTGTCTCATCACTCCGGGAGACGTCATCATTTCAGTCACACGCTTGAGGTATTCAGCCAATCACAACGCACTGGATAGCTGGCCAATCAGAGCACACCTCGCTTTTCAGAACGATGAGCTTTGTAAAAATCGACACGTTTCAGAAAGGCGGGGCATAGAGGAGCAACAATAATGTACAGTATGTGGAAAATAATGTGTTTTTTGAACCTTAAACCGCATAAACACATTGCATTACACCAAATACACAACATAATGTTTTTTTTAGCAACGTCATATGACCCCTTTAAATATATTTTACCATCTAACATTTATTTATCCATTCACCCAATCCAGGTGTCTTGGAAGACTTGGAATATAGCACAAAACATATGGTCTACTTATATGGTGCATTCTTTATAAATCTTAAAAGTTTTTTTCATTACCAGTAATTACTCGCATTTTCTTTGTGTTCCACGGAAGAAAGAAAGTCAAAAAGTTTAGGAAGGATGTGAGGATGAGAAAATTATAACAGAATTTAATTTTTTTAACAAACTACCCCTTTAAGTCATTATTTACAGAAAACTGCCACAGCCTTCAAATCTCATTCATACATCTGCATATTCAAACTTTATGTGCTGCGATTCACTGCGTAATACAAGAAACATGCCGTCTTCATGCTGCAATATACGCAAACGCACAAGATCTGCAACAGTGGAGGGGAATTTTCAGTAGATAATAACTTAAATTTTACACAAAGCTATTGTATTATGGACATTTTCTATGATGCTTAATGAACAAGGACTAGCGAGCTCCAAAAAGGACCAAAATCACCACTATGATGGTCCTTTGGTCCTATTTGGAGATTGACAACTCTTGGTCATGACATGAAGGTAAGCAGATGATGATAATTAAAATTTTTAGGTGAACAATTCTAACACCACTTACCTTGCAACGGCTACAACAGAGTCCATTGCTACACATTGCATCATGGGTCAAAGTGCATTTTTTACAGCATGCACCCCCAGCATGAGAGCAATCCTACAAGAGTGCACATCCAATAAAAACATCCCATTAGCTTATCACAGCATTGCAAAAATCACCTTCCTGTTCTCTTATATGAGCACTCTTTAAATGGACAGTTCACCCAAAAATGAAAACTCACCCTCCTCTTGTTCAAAACCTGTACAAGTTTCTTTCTCTGTTGAGCACAAAAGATTATATTTTGAACAATGTTGGTAACCAAACAGTTGATGGTAACCACTGACTTGCATAGTATTTTTTTTCCCATACTATAGGAGTCAATGGCTAATGCCAAATGTTTGTAAATGATGAGTAAATGATGATAGAATTTTAATTTTTGAGTGAACTATCCCTTTAAGGCTGGGTGTGGATATAATAAATTAAATAAGGAAATGTGTGTGATGTTATCTTGTCACCCACCACTTGGGAGCCACAGTCACATTCTTCTCCCTGTTCCACAAAGCCATTGCCACATTCAGGAGGATCCAACAACTGTAGCGACAGTAAATATGTCATTGCCCCATACTTATATTAAATATGCAGTGTTGAGCAAGCTAAGTAACCTAAATCTATCCTTCAGAGGAAGTAATTACAGTTCAAGCTATATGGTAAAAGTAGTTAAATACATTAAAACTACTTCATATGTTTATTGTGATGTCTGTGGTGGAAGATGTTCCATTTGCCAGCATGCACTGCAGCATAAGTGGCACAGGTTTTTTTTAATTTTTTTTTTATAATTTTCATTGGTGTTGAATTTGATTATTTTTATGTTATGCTGAGTGTAGTGTACCTTGCCAATCTAACAACCATACACTCTAAAAAATTCTGTTTTTTTTTTTTTTACCCAAATGCTGGGTTCGGCCTCTTGGGTCATTTTATTGGGTTGTTTTTAATATTTTTACCCAGGTGCTGGGTTTTTTTTTTTTTTACCCCAAATGCTGGGTTCAGCTTTTTGGGTCATTTTATTGGGTTGTTTTTAATATGTTTTACCCAGGTGCTGGGTAGTTTTTCTGTAACTAAGCTGCTGGTTCTTTTTTATGCTGGGTTATTTTTTTCTACCCAAATGCTGGGTTGAGCCTGTCTCCAACGAAACAATCCAGCTGCAGAGTTACAGTCAGATCGCAGGCTTTTTAAATCCACTACAGGAGAGAGCAGTTCTCAGAGCCGCTGATATTGTGCACTTGTTCAGAGAAATAAAGGATTGTATACATTTTATTACATTTATAATGTCTTTACTGTGCTGTAAATTATATTATTTTACGCAACGCAACATAAGGATGAGATGTCAGTCAGCTGCGTCAGCAGCGGTCGCTTCGCATGATGGAAACGCCTTTGCATAACATAAATTGATTTTATTCATTATAATACTGAGTTTAATTTAATTTGCTGTTAAAATATGTTCTCTAATCTCAGTACTGTTTGTTTATGGGCAGGTTATGGAGTCAGTAACGGCATCTTTCAGCTACGAGTGAAACGCGAGGCGGCAGTCTGAGGTTTGCAGCTCCCCGGCGAACAGCAGTCCATCACCGGCTCAGATTTCAGTGACACACCGGCACGAGAATTAGCGCTATTTCAGTGAAAAGTGATTACAGAGAACGGTTGAATACACTTACATTAAAATGCTACTTTTAAATGTTAAATTTTTATTCCTAAAATGCTTGTTAAACGAGTTTAAATGTATGTAATATTATAAACTATGCTGTATTCTTCCAAATAAATTACATTTGTCTTGTATTTTGTCCATGGGTGTTCTTAATAATAAATGTTCATCTTTTGATTATTGCTGTTGCCTCCAGTAATTCTGTGTGATTTTTAATTTCCAGCCCATTTTAAGCCAGCAATATAATAATTTTTAAATAAGAGTTGACTTAAATAAAACAACCCAGCATGTTGGGTAAGAACATTTAACCCAACCAGCTGGGTCAAAATAACCCAGCATGTGTTCTGTCCAATATTTACCCAGTGCTGGGTTGCCAAATAACACAAGTTGGGTTGTTTTTAACCCAGCATTTTTTAGAGTGTAAAAATCTACTTTTAGCTGCCTTCTCATTTTCCAAGATTGTGAACTCATTGCTTGCTACATTAGTGTCAGAATTAGGATCTCTGGAGAAGGAGATAGAAGACACTACAATGCTTCAAGTCACTGGATCTCCACCACAACTGTCACAAGACGAACATTGCGTACTGATGTGCAGAAGGCACAAGCACTGTGTGCCTATGTGCTGGTACTCACACATTAGTGTCTGCAGCAGCATGTCCATCTCTCTCATGGACAATGAATATGGTATTGGAATTAACAGAGAACACTCAAGAATATCAAGGAAAATAAAGCCTACCTGAGCCTTAAGAAGGGGCAGTGTGATATCTGTGGTGCTTTAGGAGTGGGGTTCCAATTTCCAGCATTCAATGTGGCATAAGCAGCACAGGTAAACTGCAATTTACAGTTTATACTGACAGATTTGTACAGGGCATAATTGGCACTAATTATATATTTGCTATTCATTTTAATTGTGAAAGTGTTGTAAGCTCAATGTACCTTTGTCATTGGATTGCAAAAGTTTTTATGTCACCATCACTGTGACTGGCAGGCTGAATATCCAGGACTCAGCATATTGCGTTGTTAACGCTCAATAAAATAACATCTGCTGTTGTAAAATGTCTTCTTGTCCTTCCACAAAGATTAGGTCAAAGACTACACAATTTGCTAGAATATTGTCTGTGAAAATGCACCGTAGCGTTTGATAAAATCACCCTACTATTTAGTCAATAAAACAGCTTTTTTGCTTGTAATGTTGTCGCAAATATATGCTAATAATTTTTCTCTCCCATTTTTAGTGGATGTTCCAGACAAACCTTGTTAGGTTTATTGAAGAGGCAACTCCCTCCTCCTTGCTGGAGGAATTGAATGTACTCCTCTATACTGCACCGTGAAAACTTTCTGGGTAGATAGTATCTGTCAGGATGACATAATACAGTTCACAGTGTTCAGTTACCCTTACATGGAAAGTGTATAAAACTAATTGATAAGGAACAGCAAAATGTAATTTACATTTTTTATCCAAAGCAACTTCATTCAGTGTATACATTATGGGTCATCCTAGGGATGAAATCTATGACTACAGTATTGCTAATATATGGTCCACCAGTTGTGCAACAGAAACAAAATAATTTGTGGACATTAAGACTTGAAATGTGTCACAGTTCATGGGTCTGTGCGTTCGTCTTGCGTCTCTGTCTGGTGTGTGTATGTCCGTTACCTAGTAACCTCAGCTGGCGGTCTAATCAGAGCGCTCCAGCTGCAGCTTGTCGCGCTGCCTATATATTGGCTGGTGTTTCAGTGTGTGTTGTCGGTTCGTTAACTTATGTCCTGTCTTTCTGTCAGCTCTCCGTTTGTTCCAGATCTCGTCCAGCCTATTTTGGATTGTTCCGCAGTCCTTGGAATCACCTGCACTGGGTTGGAGACTCTTCACTGTTACAAGATTATGCTGACTGATATCCGCTGAGGCTCATGTTTGCGGTCATTTTCCAGCTGTTCTCTCTGTTTATTGTTTCTCAATAAACCTCATTGCACTCGCACTTGGATCTCGAGACTCCTCATTTTGACAGAACGAACCGACCAGTATGGATCCAGCGAGTACGGCGGAACTGAGAGACTTTCTGTCTAGCAGCAACACCCGCATGGAGCGCCAGGAAGAACAGATGATGGCCACGGGTCGTGCTGTCCAGGCCCTGGTTGCTCATGTTTCTGAGCTAACTACTCAGTTTCATCAATTGAAGGTGGAGACCGCCTCAGCTCAGCAACCACCCGCGCTCAACCCACTTGTTCCTGTGGATCCGATCGTCCGCTCCGCCGAACCTCGTCTACCACCCCCGGCCTTTTACTCCGGGGAACCCCAGTTATGTCGCTCATTCTTGGCCAAATGTTCCCTGTACATTTCTCTGCAACCTTCATCGTTTCCCACTGAGGAATCTAAGGTGGCTTTTGTTATAACTTTGCTCTCGGGACGGGCGGCTAGCTGGGGAACTACCGTGTGGGAGCAGAGGCTTCCTTGCTGTTGCTCATTCCAGTCATTTTCTGAGGAACTCAAGAAAGTGTTTGATCGCGCTGCCTCTCTGCCAGAACACTTCTCGCGGAGCTGCGTCAAGGGGAACGCACTGTAACCGACTATTCTATTGAGTTTCGCACTTTGGCTGCGGAGTGTGGTTGGAATTCGGAGGCGCAATGGGACATGTTTTTATATGGGCTTTCTGATTCCGTCAACATCTCCAGGTAATAAATAAAGTATATGAACAATGCAGTGCTAACTAACATAGCATTTATTACAGTATTGAAACTATTCTGCCTTATTAGCTATGTGATAAAAAGTGTTTGTAGTATATAAACAAATCATTATTTTTGGTTATTGTCCAGCAGTTATCTGATTTCTAAGCCAATTAAAAGCTAGAAATGAGAGAATTTAAGTTGACTATACACTACCAGTCAAAAGTTTTTAAACAGTAAGATTTTTTTGTTTTTTAAAGAAGTCTCTTCTGTTCACCAAGCCTGCATTTATTTGATCCAAAGTACAGCAAAAGCAGTAATGTTGTGAAATATTTTTACTATTTAAAATAACTGCTTTCTATTTGAATATATTTTAAAATGTAATTTATAGTGATTTCAAAGCTAAATTTTTTGCATCATTACTCCAGTCACAATATCCTTCAGAAATCATTCTGATTTTCTGATTTGCTGCTCAAAAAACATGAATAATAATAATTTAAAAAAGGTTTCTTGAGCAGCAAATCAGCATATTAGAATGATTTCTGAAGGATGTGACACTGAAGACTGGAGTAATGATGCTGAAAATTCAGCTTTGATCACAGCAATCATTTTAAAATATATTCAAATAGAAAGCAGTTATTTTAAATAGTAAAAATATTTCACAACATTACTGCTTTTGCTGTACTTGTAATGGTAATGGTAGTAATGGGTTTTTTGTCAAAGCGGAGAAATGCGTTTTCATGCACAGTCTGTTCCTTTTTGGGGATACATCGTCTCGGTCAAGGGGGTGCGCATGGATTCCGACAAGGTTCAGGCTGTGGTGAATTGGCCAACCCCAGATTCCCGCAAGGCCCTGCAGAGGTTTCTGGGCTTTGCCAATTTTTACCGGCGTTTTATTCGCAATTTCAGCCAGCTAGCCACCCCTTTAACTGCCTTAACCTCCACCAAGAATGCTTTCAGGTGGTCCAGTGCAGCGGATGCTGCATTTTCCAAACTCAGAAGCTGCTTCGTTTCAGCTCCCATCCTTGTTGCCCCTGATCCGTCCCGGCAGTTTGTGGTGGAGGTTGACGCATCAGAGGTGGGGGTTGGCGCGGTCCTATCCCAGCGTTCCCTCGCGGACGGCAAGGTGCATCCTTGCACGTATTTTTCTCACCGTTTGTCTCCCGCCGAGCGTAATTATGACATTGGTAACAGAGAGTTGTTGGCAGTCAAGCTTGCCTTGGAAGAGTGGCGTCATTGGTTGGAGGGTTCGGGGGTTCCCTTTGTCGTTTGGACCGACCACAAGAATCTTGAATACATCAAGTCCGCCAAAAGATTAAACTCTAGGCAAGCCCGGTAGGTTCTTTTTTTCGATTTTTCTATTTCTTACCGTCCAGGTTCTAAGAACATCAAACCGGACGCGTTGTCCCGTATTTTTGATCATTCGGAGCGCCTGTCTTTTTCCGAGCCCATTGTGCCGCAGAAGGTTTTTATTTCTGCGGTCACGTGGGAGATCGAGTCGAAGGTCCGCACGGCCTCTCAAGGGGTAATGCCCCCGCCCGGATGCCCACCAGGTCGTTTGTTTGTGCCAGAGTGTTTAAGGTCCAAAGTTATCCGATGGGGTCATTGTTCCAAGGTAGCCTGTCGTCCTGGGGTTAATCGTACCACGTTTCTGGTTAAACAACAGTTCTGGTGGCCAGCTATGGCTTGCGACATTCGCCTTTTTGTTTTGGCTTTCTTCCAATCGACTGGACTCCTTCAGCCGCTGTTAGTTCCTTCGAGACCCTGGTCCCATATTTCATTAGATTTTGTCTCGGGTCTTCCCCCTTCCCAGGGAAACACGGTGGTTTTGACCGTGGTGGACCGGTTCTCGAAGGCAACTCATTTCATTCCTCTGCCTAAATTACCGTCTGCAAGAGAAACAGCGGTTGCTGTCATCGACCACGTTTTTCGCATACATGGCCTCCCGATGGACGTGGTCTCTGACAGGGGCCTCAGTTTGTTTCCAGATTTTGGAGAGAGTTTTGTAAATTGTTGGGGGCGACTGTTAGTCTTTCTTCTGGGTTTCATCCCCAGAGTAATGGTCAGACGGAGAGGGCCAACCAGGATTTAGAACGAATGTTGTGATGTTTGGCTTCTCAGAACCCCTCCTCTTGGAGCCAACAGCTCTCATGGGTTGAGTACGCACATAACTCGTTACCAGTCTCAGCTACGGGTCTATCTCCGTTTGAGTGTAGTTTAGGGTACCAGCCACCACTTTTTCCGAGTATGGAGTCCGAAGTCGCGGTCCCCCTCTGCCCACGCATTTGTCCAGAGGTGCCGACGCACCTGGAGCAGGGCCAGACTGACCCTCCTCCGGGTGGGGGCGCGCACCAAGGTTCAGGCCGATCGCCACCGGTTGAAGCCTCCCGTCTATGTCGTGGGTCAAAAAGTGTGGCTTTCATCTAAGAATATTCCTCTCCGATCCATCAGTAATAAGCTTGCTCCCAAATTTATTGGCCCATTTACTGTCACCAAAATTATTAGTCCGGTGGCAGTCTGCCTCAAACTTCCTCCGGCGTACAGGAGAATTCATCCGGTCTTTCATGTATCCAAATTAAAGCCCGTTTTTCATTCAGCCATTAATCCGCCTGTCCCGGTTCCTCCCCCGCCGCGCCTCGTAGATGGGGAACCAGCTTATTCGGGAAAACGTATTCTGGACTCAAGGCGGAGGGGACGAGGATTTCAGTACTTGGTGGACTGGGAAGGTTACGGTCCTGAGGAGAGGAGTTGGGTGCCTGCCAGGGACATAATGGACCACTCTCTTATCGATGAATTCAATCGCTAGGCGCTCCTAGGTGAAAGGGGTACTGTCACGGTTCATGGGTCTGTGCGTTCGTCTTGCGTCTCTGTCTGGTGTGTGTATGTCCGTTACCTAGTAACCTCAGCTGGCGGTCTAATCGGAGCGCTCCAGCTGCAGCTTGTCGCGCTGCCTATATATTGGCTGGTATTTCAGTGTGTGTTGTCGGTTCGTTAACTTATGTCCTGTCTCTCTGTCAGCTCTCCGTTTGTTCCAGATGTCGTCCAGCCTATTTTGGATTGTTCCGCAGTCCTTGGAATCACCTGCACTGGGTTGGAGACTCTTCACTGTTACAAGATTATGCTGACTGATATCCGCTGAGGCTCATGTTTGCGGTCATTTTCCAGCTGTTCTCTCTGTTTATTGTTTCTCAATAAACCTCATTGCACTTGCACTTGGATCTCGAGACTCCTCATTCTGACAAAATGACTTGAAATGAAAAATACTCTCCATGGTGAAGCAACAGTTCAAATAGAATCTTGCAGAGCAACTGGATCTCACAAATGTGTATAGCTAGCAATCTGAAGAGTAACAATCCGGTTTAATGGCAAAAACATTTGAAGTCTATGACCCACTTGAGCACTGAGGTTACAGTAATGCAAGAAGGTTGTGTGCCATTCAGAAATTAATTGAGAATGGTTAAAATTCTAATTCAATTCCTAAATTTAAAGTGAATCTGAATTACGGTAGAAAACAAAATGCAGAATTGCAATTTAAATTTGAATGTACTGAAATAGAATTGCATTGCATTTAAATTCAAAGAAATGTACATATGTGTCTTAATCTTTGTTGGCTTGACAGCCTTGTTTGGGAGTTTGAGGATTTATAGGTCTTGGGGGCAGAGAGAATTACATAAATTTTATTTATTTAATAATTCAACGTTATTGGACCAGGGTGGAAGAGCACTTCCAGAATGCATTGTTTAATTTCTTAAAATTGCAATTCAGTAAATTCCTGTTTCTGTCATCCTGTGGGGTATGGTCCGTTAAATTCAGCTCCTCAATTCTGAATTTTGCCCAACCTTTGCAAGAACTCTCATCAAGCACATCATGTACAATGGGACCTCATGCTTGCAATGCAATTGCCAAACATTTGTGATTGAGCTTATGCACTTGCATCGTACATTTATCTAGCATGTGTATTAAAATAAAAATGCACCTATACGAAGACCAAAAAACATGACTCACCCGGTATCCTCCATGATGCAGCCTAACCATGGATCTGGACACTTACAGTCTCCTACAACACACACATTCATTACAACAGTAAGCAGTCCTCATTTATTTTGATATATTTCGTCAAGAGTTGGAAGGATGTTTACCTGCAGTAGCACGATCTTTATTCCACATCATACCAAGGTTCTGTCCTAAACTCTGACACAAGGTTATAGCCATGGGCCCCACGTTTCCATACTGACATGCACACACAGATGGAAAGTTAATAGTCATTTAGCAGATGATTTAATGCAAAGTGTCTTGCAGTATGCTTATTATTAGAAATAACCCCCGTGTTGATTATTAGCAGCATCAAGTGGAATTGTAAAATAAACGTGTATATTGTGCCTTCCAAAAGTTTGGAAACATTCTAGGCAAAGGGGTTGAAACAACATCAGCAAGTCCTTATCATTTTGTGATAACTTTGAACTGATAAGGGGAAAACACAAGATATAAAAAATATTGTACTAAAAGTTATTTATAAACATCTCTAAACAGTGTTCTAATTGGTCTGTAGTGTACTGACCTTGGTCAATCAGTAAAGCTATAAAGCAGTGCTGACCCAATAACCTTCAAAAAGAAACTTGGACACAGTTTAATCCATCAGTTAGGTACCAAAGCTGCTAAAGGTGCATGATGTGTGTCTGACTGTCATATGTATATTGCCATTTATAATAAGTAATCAAAAAGAAAATCCTTATTGTTGGTCAACGATAAATTAAATGATTTTACATTTAAACCAAGAACTGATAAGGATTTATGCTGATATTGTCCAAAATCCCACTCTGAAACGTTGAGCATTTGGAGGGCACTGCAGTTCCACCTCATCTGACACCACTGGTTGAACCAATTTTGCTTTATCAGGCTGGTTGCAATGTGTAAATAATGAACAGTGAATGCAAATCAACTGACTATCGGATTACTTATAGTTGTCTCTGCAAATTGGGCTGGGATAAGACAAAGTCAATGATTTGACATTTAAAATAAAAAGAAAAGTGTCTGTTCTATTCTAGAATGAAGCCATATTTAAAAGTGAATCTGCAGCCAGTTGCAGAGCTTGCTCCCTTCTGAAATACTGTTGGCACATGATTGTTGAAAATTAACAGACCTTGATATTTATTTGGAAATTATTTGATTGAGATTATGAAGACAAACTTTTTTTTCTTTGGAACACAAGTCATTTATAATAAGAAAATAGGGTCAAATTCACGTTCACAAAGTGACTTAAGGGCACAATGGTGATGGCTCAGTGTTGGTTTTTGCTATTTGGCAGCTCTAAGCTTCAGCCATTTAGCTCTCACCTCATTGACTCCTCCTCCTCGTGTTGGTGAGCAGATCCCCTCAATGTAGGCAGTGCCACTGCTTCTGCTCTGAAATGTGCGTCCCCTACGGGCCAAATAATACCAAGAACATTTTCAGGTTTTAAGCTTCTTACAGAGTTGGTTATCATGATGCAAATGCATTGCATAAGGCCCCATGAAATGTTTTGACAAAATTTTTTTTTTTCCTCTATTGATGCATTTCTGACTGTGTTTAGGGGGAAGGATATAAAAGAGCATTTTAAGGTTTCATTTGTTAACATTAGTTAACTACATTAGTTTACATAAACTAACAATGAAAAACACTTCTAAAGCATTTATTAATCTTAGTTAATGTTAAATCCAGCACAACATGTAAACAACATTTTTAAAATCAAAAGTTGTATATATTAATGTTATTTAATAGACATGAGCTTACATGGACTAACAATGAATAGTTATATCTTTATTAACTAACGTTAACAAAAATTAATAAATATTGTAACAACGTTAGTTAATGCATTAAATACTGTATAGTTAGAACCTTATTTTTGGTCAATTTTGGTCAAGGTTTTAAAAACTTTTGGAGGTACACTAGAATATAGATGACCTCAAGGCTAACAAACATGAACTAAAGTAAGTTTCATGGGGCTTAACACTGTGTCCTAACCAGATGCGACACAACACTACGACACACAATAAAATTGATCTTTTCCATGTTAATCTGAGGCGGCGGCTTGAACAGCATACAAACTACAACAGTGATAATCTCAGGCACTGATTATGTGCTAATGTGTGTAAAGTGAGTTTGAATATCACTTTACATGACTTTTATATTATACTAAAAGCGACAATGCATAATTTACCTCAGAACATTAATGTGAACTCAATGTAAACAAAGTTTATTCTATGACAAAGATTGTATCAGTCACTCAAGTATGTATTTTTAATAATGTTAAAATGGTTTAATATTTATGAATTACATTATGTACTTATCTATTTCGCTGGAGTGTAAGTGCACTTGCAGAGAGAGCCTGTCCACATGCTCCTCTGATTGGCTATGATTGATTTTGTCGTGTCTCATATCTGTTTCGCTTCTGATGTGGACAGACAAATTGTTTGTTGCTGGAATCTTATCATGTTGCGACTGGTTAGAACACAGTGTTAATTACATTGAATGGATATTTACATTCAATATATTTATATTGCATGTGTTTAATGCAGTGACCGAGCCTGAGTGTGTCATCTGTATGTAGAAGGAAACATAACATACGAGAGCAGGTGAGCTGCATCACTCTTCTCTTTGATATTCTCCTTCCTGTATTTCATAAAGTCACGCAGGGTCACCAAAGGGTCGTCGCCAACAGAAACCATGTTCTGAGTTGACCATGTCTCCATGGCGACAAGCACTATTCTAGTGTTCAGCTGCTCCTTGTAAATCTGGAATTTAATAGGATGTTTTGTTAAGTATAAAAATTGCTACAGTACTTACTCAAAGAGAACATCACGAGAAAGACTGTGTATATGTCTGTCAAACTTCAGGACATACAGCATCAGCCATGTTCACTACAGCTTTGGCAAAGTTCCTCGTCTGAGGGGCTGATCTTCGCATCTGTACAAACTACAAAGAGAAACATCAAGACAAATATTACATGAAAAAAGAAATACAGAAAATAATAACTTAAAAGTAAATAAATAGGAGATCTTACCAGTTCATAATCATTGACCACTAGTAACTCTACATACTTTGTTTCACTCTGAACTGTGCGTGGACCCCTCCGAACCTGTAGAGGGAAACATGGAGTCACAGATTTAGGCAAACCAATGTATTTAAAGGGATGAAGCAATACCATAGAATGAGACATGTCAGTGGTGCCTGCAGCTCTACGGCTATATCTGGAAAACTTTTTCCCTGTAAATATTAAGTAGAAATATTATGTGTATGCTGTACATCTGTTGACTAAACTGACAATGCCATTCATTCATAAATTAATCATTCTTTTGAGTTGGTACTTTCTTTTCAGTGAATTAGCAAAATGAGTTTTTTAAAGTGGTGAATCGATTTGTTCAGACTCTCAGAGTGAAATATTTGACACAGTTCATCAGTCAGTAAAAAACTATCATGATACTGGTTGCCGTTCACATTGAAAGTGTTTTTGAATCTGCCCGTGCTGTTTTTCAGTTGTATTCCTATGTAAATGTACACTAGACGGATCTCTTTGACCATTGTGTTGCTTTTTCATGTCTTAGAATGTTTAAAATTGGCTAGAGATGACTTTCTTTAGCTTTACCGTTGCTCTCACTGATTGTTTTTTTTTATACAGATGTATATATAGAGTAAATAATGCACAAATCTGTACATAAATCTTCTGTTCCAGATTCATACACACCATTATTATTTATTGCTAAGTCTTACTTATTTAAATGTTTCTGTTCTCATGTCAGATATGTATGTATGTATGTATGCATGCATGTATGTACCAAGAGCTCCTTAAAAAACCACAACAAATTCCTTGTGTGTTTGCGCACACTTGGCGAATAAAGCTAATTCTTATTCTGATTCTTGTTTGGTCTTAAGAGTCCCAAGTCTTAGAGAAGCTAATAATCAATAAAATTAAAACTCTTTCAGAGTTGAATTGAATGTTTGGAGTTGTTTTTGAAAAAATAAATAAATTAAATAAATTACCTCTGTGATAAAATCCCACAGGTGTCCCTGTGACATGTTTGTGTAATGATGATCAATGTTCATGATACAGCCAGTGTGAAGAACAAAAATGTTTTGATGGAGAATGTTGAAAAAAATGTCAAAATGTATTATTCTTTTATTCTTATTATTCTTTTGTTCATCAAAAAATTAAAAAGTTTGATTTCTATTTCATATAATTTCCATTTTAATGCACTTAAATGTTGCAATCCAAAATGTTAAAATGTAGGGTATGATATTTAAAGAATATCTATGTTTTCTAACTTTCTGTTTTATTTGAATATCAAGGTCTGAGATTTACTCAAAAGGTTATTGGACTAATTGGTCTCTGGAAATCGGTATTATTCGCTTTTGTAATGAAACATTTGTGGACACATTCAAGTTTTATGATTTGTCGAGTTACAATATTGTTTTTATTTTGAAGTGAGGCTGATGATACACGGGGCAACTTTTTGAGCAATTTTGCGGGGCAACTTTTTTTGAGCAATGTTGCTTGGGCACTTTTCCATCAAGAATGGGTAACAAATTTCAATCTGGATACTTTAGATCAGTCGTGGGCCCTGTGTCTCACCTGGTTGCCCGTTGACGGCAACATTAACCAAAGATGCCCAGCAACATTACTCAAAAAGTTGCCCCGTGCATCATCAGCCTAAAAAGGTAAAATTAGACCAATGTAAAATGAATTCCGGTAAATGGCTTCTGTAGTGAAGAACAGATGTTGTGCAGAGAGGGAAAGGACGCAAAAGAAAAGCCCTCCATTGCGTAACGCAGTGACCTGGTAGCATTTCCCAGTGGGTACTCTTAAGAGGGTTTTTATGCGCAAGGTTACAAACGTCTGTTCCTTTTTTACGTGTTTCTCAAATATGCACTTCACATGAAAGCTCTTAAGTACTACTTAAGTCACTGTCTGTTCATGAAGTGCTGAAATGTCAATCATTCATCCACATTATGACCTACAACTTTTGGTGTAATGTTAATAAATACTTGTCATTTACCTGACCAAGGATTTTCTAATTAGTTAGTTAAAGCAGCACTATGTATTATATACATTTTGCAAATTTTGAACACAGAAAAAGTTACATAGTGCTGCTTTAATTATCTACATAATTAAATATTATTTAGCTTTGCTTTAGGGACATTCACTAAGGGGTGCTCCTTGATCCTCAAATTGATAACAATGACAGCAATGATATGACAGCTCTGGACGGCTCGTTCACGGAATCGCTGGCCGTCTCAGTGATCAGCCGTAAAACAGTGATTCTGTCCCTTACATATTATTGGTGGAGTTCCCTTTAAAATCTTAAATGATTCCCTTTGAGCTAAATTGACCTGTTTCCCTTACATTAAAGAGGAAGAAGAGGTTGTGAAATAAAAATACATTATTAAGATTATTCTCTTTAATTTGGCCATATTAGTTGGGTAGGCCACTGGGCCTCGCTGCCTCTCTTCTAGGACACATGCAAGGGAGTTGTTGTCATAGGGGTATATTTCTAAAATAGAAGTGAAGTGCCCCTCCAACCCACATTTTGACATTCATTCAGCTGCATATTGAATGAGTTGTAGGCCTGTGTTTTATTTGCTGTTGTGTGACTCCCTCCCCTTTTCCCAACCTCTACCCTCCCACCTTTCCACAGCTTGACACATTTTTTTTAGCCTTTTCCTGATGCGAACGATTTGTGTTAACATAGAGTGATTTCACAACCCTTTCACAAGCTAGTCTCAGCCTCAGACGTCACACCCACTGACCGCCCACAGTCTGTTCGAGGGGTATCTTGTATATAAAAAAACGAAAAACAGGGTCTCGAGCCAAACCATTAATTGGATGTATTTACAAAAATGTCTATCTTTCTCATTGCCAGATGGTTTTGTGCATTTTCTGGCTTTCTCACCTGTATTTATCTGAGTAAACTCTAGTTCATTCATGTTTGAGTTCTGTTTTGTCTTGTCTAGTGCTCTGTCCAATCCGTTTATGGATATAATTTTGTCATCAATAATTCTGACATTATATTTTGGGTGGGCATACTTGGTACTAGGCTAGCTTCAGTAATTTCAGTCTCCCTCAAATTAATTTTAATATATTTAGCGTGTTCAGACTCAGTGCAGTATAACAGCACTCGTCAATGTCTAAACGTTTGAGATCACCAATCAAATCAAAGAATGTGAGGGTTGAATGTTCTCAGAAACTGAGCAGGAATAGTACTGAGGCACTTCTAATAGTTAAAGAATGTAAGATAAGATGTAAGCAACTGAGCATGAAAGCTGAATCCAGCAATATTTATTTGCTGACTGTGTACTACATAAAATGTTGCCATTTTGAATGTCATCTACAGTACATTATTCTTCACACAATGTAATTGCTAATTGTGAATGTAATGGGCAAAGACAAATAAACATTAACTGTTGTTTTCAGCATGGTAAAAGATAACATTTGAATGTGTGCATATTGTGAATGTTACCTGGTTTTCCTGGTAGACTTTCAGTAATTTCACTTACAAAATGATTCAATGATAAAACTTAAAGTGGCAGAGTTATCACCCTTAGGATTGAACTAGAAAATGGTAAAAGTTGTGCTGTTCAAATGCGGAGTTTTGCGCATCGTGTGTGTGTGTGTGCGTGCGTGCGTACGTGCGCGCGCGTGTGTGAGCGAGGGAGAGAGAGAGAGACAGGGTCACTCACAGTGGAGTCAGCTGTCTTAACTGTGGCTTGTGTACTGCAAACACATACCAGCTTCATCACTGTGTCTGTCACGAGACTCTGTTCCCCTTTCGGGCTCTGTCTTTACATTTATTTTGAAAGATGAAGCTCGCGATTGTGGTAAGGGGCGTTACATTTCCGACGAGTGCTTGCGGTGTTCGGCCAATCACAATGCACTGGGTCAGCTGGCCAATCAGAGCAGACTGCGCTTGTCGGAAGGAGGGACTTTGTATAAAACGAAGCGTTTGAGAGAGGCGGGGCATAGAGGACCTACAATAATGTACAGTATTTGAAAAATAATGTGTTTTTTGAACATTAAAGCATGTCAATATATTCTGTTACACCAAATACACAAAATAATGATCTTTAAAAAAGCATCATATGACCCCTTTAAGTGTGTTTTATGGTTATGTGGTTAGGATAGTGTCATATTTAATATATATATACAGTATATATATTATTTGCAAATAGTTCAAATGTATTATTCTACAATAAGCAAGTGTTCTTTAAATATTTACAACTTGAATTATACAGTATATTTTCTTTCAGAAAAAAGAAGCAGCCAGTTAGATGAGTAATTCCTCCAAAATGAAAACTCTGTCATTGTTTACTCACACTTGCATCATTCCAAACCTAAGTGGTCCACCTTTGTTGTAAAAAAATAACTTTAGAATTTTGTTCCACAAATGAAGCTCTATTCCATAAAATGTCAAGAGATCAGGGGCTGTCATTCATTTTGAAGTGAGCTATATTTTTTACAACAACATTCACAAAACAAATGCTTTATAGAAGTCACAGAGAATTTTGCGACAGGTAGGATTCAGTTGCAATTTAAAAAAAATCACTAAAACTGAAAGCAATTCAATGAGAACAATCAGATTCAACAGTCAGAATTTGATTTAATGATAAATATATTTAAATCTAAACTGTGTTTTTGATAATCTTGTTTTTTTCCCCTGATATTTTGTTTCGGCTAGTAGAAGTTCTGAATGGCTGGTCACCTAAAAATTTAGTAGCCAAATTGACTTTTGAGTGAAAAATTTCATTTGAAAACCTGCCTGTCATAGCATGTACTGTGTTGAGTCAACAACTAATGCCACCGCATCACTGTTATGTGAGCCGGATCAATTACTGATGTAATCAAGCCATAAATATATTTCCAGTACATTTATTTGTTATACTTCCTGCTGTTCAGCAAAAGACATCAGAAATATCCTTCCCCTTTATGGAATCCTTGTTCAGTTAGTTTACTGTTGGGAGTAAGTGGAGCACTGGTAGTTATGAGTTAGCAAAATCCACTGGCATCATAGGATCATATACTCTAGGATTCTGGCACATTTAAAGTTGAAGTGATTGTCAAACATGTCTGAAAATGTTTTGATTGAGTAACTTGTGGATCAGTGCTGACTCGAGACGCAAACGGTGTCAATTCAGTCCGATTTGGTGAATTGGTTCAACAAAAAGAATAATTTCAAAAGAACGAACTGGATTATTTCATTTTAGTCATCACTATCTTCTTCTATCTTCACTGACTTCATAGTCATCACTTCTAGTCAAATGTTTCAAATGATTAAGATTTTTTGTGTGTGTGTTTGATATCTTGAAATCTTACATCACTTGTCAAAAATACAGTAAAAACAGTAATATGATAAAATATTATTAAAATTTAAACAAACTGTTATTTATTTGAATATATTTTAAAAAGCAATGTAGTCCTGTGATGGCAAAGCTGAATTTTCAGCAGCCATTACTACAGTCTTTTGTATTCTTGAGCTTGGTGCTCAAGAAACACATCTTTTTATAACCAGTTTTGAAAACGTTTGAAAAGTTTGAAAAGGATCTTTAATTGTTTTTGCTTTTGTGATACACTACCATTCAGAAGTTTGGGGTAAGCACAAAAAGAAATTCATATTTTTATTCAGTTTCCACAAAATAATAAAAAAAAAAAAAACATTTCTTGAGCAGCAAATCTGCATATTAGAATGATTTCAGTATCACTTGACACTGAAGACTGGAGTTATAGCTGCTGAAAATTCAGCTTTGTTGACACAAGAATAAATTACATTTTAAAATAGAATACACTGATTTTAAATTGTAATAATATGTCACAACATTACTAGTTTTCCTATTCAACTTTTGAGCGGTAGTGAAAGTGAAAGACACCTAATAAAAAGTGAGACTAACCTATGATATAAGCATGCAGGGCTCAGTTAGGAATTCTTGGGCCCGGTACAAAAACTTTACCATGGTCCGCCTTTGGTTGAAACCAATTTCTAGGTGCCCTTTTCGGCAGCCTGTTGTGCATGACTAATCTTCAAGAAAAAAATAAAAAATAACTGATCAACTGATGTCAAAAATAAAAACTCTCACCTGTCTTTTTGCCCGTCTCAGCCCATCTGTGAGCTCCGGCTCATTCGTTTCCATAGAAATGGGATAGTCACTGTTAATGTCAGAGTCACTGCTGTTCCTGGTGCTTCCTGGAAGAGAAGCAACCATATACAGATGAAAACCATCCCGAACAAAAAGTTCCCACTCGTCAGCTTTCAGTGGATCGATAAAGATGTGTATTACTAAAAAATGATCCATGCAGAAAATCAATATGCAGCAGACGGAGAAAGAGAGAGATCAGGAAGGATGTAAAAGCAGACATGGTCTGAATGATGAAGAAAACCCCCTGAGTATAGATCATATAGGACAGAGACTGCATATGTCTTATTGTATTAAAGGAAGAGTTCACTTGAAAAATAAAAACATTCTTTTTTCCTGTAGAGCACAAGACATTTGTCCAAGTGGATCTTTTCCATACCAAAAAAAAAAAAAAGTGGTCTCTAATTTGTTCAATCAGTCTATTCATGAGAGTCATGACAGAGTTCATGTGTGACTGGTGACTCCTTGAAAGACAGTCATTTTGAAATGACATGAGGGTCATTTTACAATATTTGTCGAATGGGAGGAATCTGTATTTTACCTGAGGAATGTGGCCTCAACCAGATGTCTGCCATTCTGTATACAACATGAGTATTTGCATCCTGTGTAACAGAATAATGGAAGTCATGTTAATCTGACATAAAGATCAGAAAGTGTATTACACGCAATTACCTATGAAACCATCATTAATATTGTATGCAGCATGTTTAACTTGACATTAGTCACATGATGGGTTATTCTAGTAAGATTTCAAATAGCTGCCATCGACCATTACTGGTGTCCAAACAGTTTAGTGAAGTAAAAATAATAAATAAAACCGAAATAAAACAAGCTGCTGCTGCTAAATGTAAATGCACAGTTCAAAGGTTTAGAGGTTTATTGAAGTTATAGCACACCCTGGCATCGGAAATGGGTGAAATGTGAAATGTTTCATGCGGAAGTGAAGTTTTGATATTGCGCTCACACACAGTAAGTTAGTCATTATGGGTCACAAACAAAAACATAATTTGATTAAATTAATAAAAATTGGTAACTTTTCACAACTTTTCGTCACACAAGTCAATTGTCATGTGAACAGTTTTTGTTGTTGTTGCAGAAATGTAAAACAACATGACCTTTTGATTTGGGATTCAGAGGAGGAGTATTTCATAATAATCAGCAACTCATAAATAAAATTCAACATCCTTGTTCAAATAGTTAGTGTTTTTGTTGTTGTTGTGATGCACCTTTAAAGAAATGTGTTTTTGAATCCTCAGAATGTCCGAGTGTCTATGTGTATCAAGTTTCATTAAATAAGGGTTTATTCAAGAACATCAGGACTTTTAAGCCCATATTTTGAAATACTTGATTTATTATTATTAAAGCAGGCTGTACTGAAGATAGAGGTCATGCAAAATATATTTCCACATATAAAGCACCAGCTGTTGTTTGATCAGCAATAATTTTGACATGCCTCTTCAGAATAACACCTTACACATTTTTTTTTTCCTTTTGAGAAAAGTAGGCCACACCCTTAACTAGTCCCGAGGAAATCATGCAGAAAATTAATGCTGTAAGGCATACTGTTTGGTACATATATTTTGGCACCAAAATTGTATTAAAATTGTGTTGATAATTGTGAAAATCTGCTTATCTCTGGCTGAATTGTATCCTGTTGTTGGATAACATTTTCTTGCAGATGAAATGCTCACTGATGTACTGGGCTCTGCCATGTAAGGCTATTACACAACTATCCATTATTAATCTCCCATCTACCCAGACAGAGAGAGACACTTTACATGTGGCTTTGAATACTTTATGAAAATGACCCATTTAAGAGAAGCGAAAGAGGATTGGAGAGAGAGTGAAGAAGAGACAGATAACAAATACAGATAAATGAGGGAAAAAACAGAAAAAAAAGATACTTAAATCAATGGAAGGGAGAGTAAATACCTCTGCATTTTATCATCTGAACACCTTTGGCATGCTACTGTCAATGCACCATAAGTTGTGTCACAGTCATTTTAAGGTAATTCAATTTACACAAATAGAAGACATCAAACTGATTCATGTTCAACTATGCTTAAAATAAATGTGGTTACTTTTGCAGCGGCTCTGTTTGTCTTGGAACAAACTCCTCCCACAGAAATGTTTGTAGGTCAAAACTGGAAAACAAGTTCATTTTCCCATTCCATCGTCATACAGTCAATGGGTTTTTGGTTAAATGTCTGAAATAAGGTCAAGCTCGAGATATTTTGATATTTAATCAATACCATAAAATACATCAGTATTTTAAACTACATAATACCCCCTTGTGATTTTTTAAAAGCAAACTCTAACTCAAATTTAGCCAATTTGTATTTGTTTTTTTTATTAAAGACTGAAAAAAGTTGTCAGAAGCTTAGTGATGGTGATGTTGAAATCATGTGACTATGGTGTAGTTTGTTTATAGCCTGCATTTAGTAAATGTTCGTAAAAAATTGTAAATGTTTTTCAGATTATCACGATGAAGAGAATCATACACTTGGTCACAGAGTTTATTTTCTGCAATAATCCAAAGGCCAGTGTAAAAATCATATTGGGTTTTTGTTGAGGGAACCAGGGTGATGCTAACTTCCAGGTTGGCCTAAAAAAATACATCTTTATAGTGCTCTTTATTGCTCCATCTTGAAAAAGTAGCCCTGCCTCAAAACAACCATTCAAACAGCATCACAACTGAAAGGCCAAACAGAAAATTGAACGAGGGTGTTTTAACCAAAATACAAGTGTCACATTTCTGCTCATACACCCTCCACCTGCCGTGCCTGGTAGGCTTCCAACACAAGTGCATCACTGTAAATGAGAGAGAGGAATGGAATGATGTTTTCTGGTAATTAACCACAATCCACAGATGCTATTGACAGAGTTTAATCCACATTTAACCCAGAATAGTCTTGTTAGTCATGATAAACTGAGAAATATGTTCTTTGTACTTTTAATATCTAAATAAAATGGTACAAATTAATCACTTGTCTTGAAAATAATGTCAGATGTTGCTTATTGTTCTAAAAAAAGGCAATCTTAATTTTATATCAAATTTCTTGACAGACTTCGATATCATAATGCAGTGCTGCTCTAATATCATGCATAAGCTGCTCTGTCTCATATTTTGTCACTTGACATCTCTCCTTCTGCTCTTCACCTCCGTCCCACATACAGACGTCTGCTGTTTTACCTGTCAGTCAACCACAGTAATGCACATTTCTGTGCATGTGGCTAATATTCAGTGCTTCGCTGTCTCTTCTGTCTCGGGATTGTGTGTCTACTCGTGATTTTTTCCAGACTGCAACAGGCAGATAGAGTGACAATTCTCCTCAAGAGAAAGTTGAGAGAGATGAATATTTCAGCTGCATACTGACCTGACCGCTGCTGTTGTGCAAGGGCTCAATGCCGTATGAAAAGTTGCCATCTGAGAACATCCCTCTGTAGACACACCGACATCACAAATGTGAGACACTCCAATGACAACAACCCTAATACAGCTTAAAAATGCAGACTTGATATGGATTTATTAGGTACCACTTTACAATAAGGTTCCATTTGTTAACGTTACTTAACTGTATTAATTAACATGAACTAACAAAGCATTTTAAGGTGTCCTTGTTACAATGTAATTATACCTTTAAGTACTGAGTAATATTAAGTAACCATGTATTTACTAGATGGTTAGGGCTAGGATTAGGGTTTGTCTTAGGGTTACTTGCATGTAATTATGCATAATTTATTGTTTTTTATAATAGTAAGTACATGTAACGTGTAACAAGGGCACCTTAAAATAAAGTGCTACTCATTTTTTAATCTCAGTAAATTTTAATTTCAACAGTTACTAATATATTATTATTATCAAAAGTATCTGTAAACATTATTTAAAAGACCTTGATTGCTTTTTTATTTTTGTAATTTCAACTGAATATATACATTTGTGAGATTTAGTCAATAGGTCAATTTATCTAATTTTGTATCTCTGGAAAATAGTGATCTATGACATTTCATTATATTGAATACCAACTTTTTTTTATTACTTATTTTTATATTAAATTATAGTTTTTATTTTGAATTGGTAGAATTGGCACAGAAGGCCCCAAGTGGCATGTTGTTACTATAGTTTTTTTTATTTATTTAAATCTTCGCCTTTCCTTAAAACCTATAGGCTAATTGAGTGAAATAATTCAACCGAATTCCAATTTCAATTAAATATGTAAATATATTTATATGTCTATATATAAACCATAGGACGTATCTTTCATATGAATCCATTTTACTGGGAATTTGCTTTGTCTGTCATCAGTAATTAAATTATTAAACTAAATTTCCAAAACAATTTTACATCGAAGAGCTGATTTAGCATTTTACATTAAAGACAATTAAATATATATAAATATTAATAAGTATGATATCAAAAGTTCAGCTGGGGGGCTTCTTGCCCCAATAGTGGGCAATAATTTTGATAATTTTATATTTTGTGCTACGGCAACTAATTTAGCAAAGGTTACTTAAACAGTATTGCCTCTTTTCATTTTCATTTTAACATATTAATAGATTAATAGAATAAAGACCAAAGATTACCTGTTAGATTTACCCAAAACGAATTATATCTTATGTTTAACCACTACAAAGACATCAGAGCCAGCGGCAAATGTCAGAAGGACTAGCCGAAGTTAGGCTACTCCCGTCGGGAAACATGAGCACTGAGCGCCCGCTCAGTGGCGAAGCACATTTTCAAATAAGCACTGTCTTTATAAATAAACTGCAGATTTGAGTTTTAAACAACTCCTTTCTCGCCTGAAATACTTTTAAAACTACATTTCATGACACAATAACAGTAATATTTTGAAAATTATGCGAATATATGGTGGTTGAATTGGGGTTGAAATACAATGCTGTGTGAACTCAACCAATCAGCATGTTCAGCGCCCAAGTCCCGCCCCCGAAATTTATAGTTTTCCAAAAATGTCCAAACAGACTTTTTGATATTGATGTCACCAAAGTGCAATTGCTGAAATATTGTGTGATAATTGAGTGTGTTTGTTCTTTGCACTGTTGAAGCAGATAAAGTGTTGCTGCTTACTGTAGGCCATGACAGGTGGAGAGAGCTGCCCATGACCTCTGAACTCCTCTCACGTGACCGTGATAGTAACAGTGCTCTCCTCCCTGCAATCTCACACACATTCACAATCACACACTGTATCGAAGTAAAATGATTACACAGTGAACAGCCCTCAAATATGACAGTAACCACGGCAACATTCCCCATTAAAATTCATCAGATCACTTTTCCAATGTCCATGAAACGCTTTTAGCATGACTTTCTTCCTGTCTGGTGTGAAACGTGTCCCCCCTCAAATCTGATATTTTGGTTTCTATTGCTCTATTTTGGGTTCACTCTATTGGTGAAAATGTTGCATCTGATCACTTAATAAAGTAACAGCTACATCCTTTTGATAAGACACAAGATTTGAGGAATCAATCATCATGTCCACAGCACAAAACAAATTTAAGAGCCGTGGAGTCTGTAAGCGGACGCCCACACACTTAAGCGCGTAGGAGACATTAATGTCAGTGGTGTGATTGGCGTATCTGAGGTAGATTTTCAAATGCTGCTGGGATTCATTCTACCAGTCTGGCTGTAGTTTTCTGCACTGCAGTCCTGGTTTCTGTATCTCTGCTGCAGTGTAGTTGCTTAATGACTTCAGCTTTTCCACTCAATGCTTCATTCTTCCTGTGTCTCTCTCTCTCTCTCTCTCTCTCTGACTCAGTTGGACAAAGTGGACTAGAACTGTCTATAAGCAGTTGTCATAGCAACAACGTTGGATTGGTCAAACGTGGTTGACACTGAACAGGAGGGGCGGATGCATTCCCAGACTCCTTTGCCTCACTGCATCAAAGTCGTGTGCTAAGAAATGGAGTGGGTATATTCCCAGACCCACATATGATACCTCAGACGTTTACATTAAAAGACAGGCAGTGAACTACAGCTATTAAAGAATTTGCTAATTATATGTCTTATTATATTATTCAAAAATCATTATGATATTTGTCCCTAATGAAAACTAATAAAGCCATATTACCATGGAATTATGGTACATAATAATGGTTATATTACTACAGCTAAGATATTATTTGCAACAGGGGATCCAATATCAATCTGTAACAAAATCAATATAAAGGGATACAAATAGAAAAAGGGATATTATTTTCCTTACCAGACTTTGAAAAGGTCGCCCATCCTCATCGAAGTGGCGTTCAACATAGTTAGACGACAAGAGATCACTGCACACACACACACATAAATGTCATTAGAGGGAATAATATAATATAGAGAGAGGGAATGAGAATATTTGTGTTTCTGCTAGTGTCCTGTAAAAATTATTTTTGGAAATCGTAAATAAATACAGGTTATTGTTTTACACTAAAATACAATTTCATTCTTTCTTCTTTAAAATGTAATGTTTAATTCACTTGCCATTAATGTTACTTGCCATTTCTTTGTGAAACTTTCTAGCTATTTCTGATTGAGAACTGTTTCAAAGTAAATCATACAGTGTTTTTTTTTCTTTCTTTTTTTTTAGTAAGTGGGATTTTGAACATACTGATTGAGCTCCAGGTCTAGAACAAATGGGATTCCAAATGCCGTCACCTGGAATGAGATCTGAGCCAAATGAATGGGCTGAGAGAAAGAAGAACAGATACAGGCAGGTTGGTTACAATATGAAAATTGCAAGTTCCCAGACATTTCTGGGTGAACACGTGGTTTGTCACAGCAAGGACAATCAGCTGTCCTTCTTCCTGTCTCCCTGTAGCACTGTCTTAGACGTCTTACATTACAGACATTGCAGTTTATTGCTCTGGCCACATATGCAGTCCGTATGCTTCCCTGCAGCAAGAATATGGCATGTTCATGCAGATGAGAAGGGACCCTGGGCATCTTATTCTGGTGATTTTCGGAGTCAGTAGAAATGTCTCTTTACTGTCCTAAGTTACTGTAACTGTGACTGTAACTGTTTAATTGCCTACTGTTAACTGTTGTCTTAAAGACTGTTCCACAGGTGCATATGCATTAATTGTTTATGGTTCACTAAGATCTGTAAAGCTTGTTTGGATTTGACTAAATTACTTTAAAATACATATTCCCGAAAAAGGAATATATATATATA
>NW_015653519.1:20462-23908 GCF_001515625.1 Sinocyclocheilus rhinocerous | reverse complement strand
TATATATATATATATATATATATATATTTTATTTTATTTTTTTTTTTTTTTTTTTTTTTTTTTTTTTTATATTTCGAGTTTATATGACAGGGTTTCTAGGTCTGCAAAACAAAGCTAGCCTAATAGCAAATCAAAAATAGCCCAAAACTAACCCAATGACCCTATCCCAAATATCAAAACTCAAAATATGTGACTCCCATATCTGCAATACATATTTTACAGTCACTGTTATGCGTTCTGCACAATTTCATAAAGGAACTCTCTGCCTGTGCCAACTCACCATCTAGCACAGTTTTATGCTGATAGAATCAATGAATCATTGTTATCATTGATAGAATAAAAAAAATGGGTAAATATTTCAATACAAGCATTTGAGTCAAATACAAGCTATGTAATATGTCAGTCCTTTAACTCACAGTAGTGTAAATAGGGTTAAAGTGAACCATCAAATTTATTGACAAGCATTTATGGTAAACTAAAATATACTTTAATGTAATTTCTATTGAAATTTGCCAAACCTCAAAGGGCACCTATTATGGCCCTTTTTACAAGATGTAATATTGGTCTTGGGTGTCCCCAGAATGTGTCTGTGAAGTTTCAGCTCCAAATACCCCAAAGGTCATTTATTATAACATTTGGAAAAATGTCATTTTGGGGCATGTCTAAAAAAAGAGATGTTCTGGTGTGTATCACTTTAAATGCAAATGAGCTGCATATTCCCACCCTGTCTTTGAAGAGGGCGTAGTGTATACGTCTCTGCTTTGCATACCTACAGCTATAAACAGCAATATGACTGACTGTTGTTCAGCCATACATATGGGAAGCCAAACGCACCAAAAGTTGAACGAAACAGCTTGATGTTACAGAGCTCGCGCAGCGCTGACCTGTCATCAACTCGACAGCGCAGGGAGGATGTGTTTGCTAGCGTCACTGAACAGACAGCGCAGCACAGATCAATTAAAATACTTTGATAACATATGCACAAAAACACGGTTAAAATGTTAGCTAAGCACTATAATGACACGACATTCACAAAACAGTCTGGAGTGAAATGATTTGCGCAGACATATACCGATTTAGGCAGATTTTGAGGCGCATTACCTTCAAAAATAAAAGTAAATGTTGGGAGAAAATGAAAAATCTTATGTTCAGTCTTACATCCAAACACAGAACACCAGGATTGCTTACGAGATATTGTTGACATTACAGCTGCTTGAGTGCGGAGAAAATGGTGGACAGCGCACAACCAACACAACTTGCTGAGAGTGGAAACTACGGTAATGCAGGACTGTCAGTCAACGGCCGTGGGCGGGGCCTAAACAATGTGACATCATATTGCTTTGAGAATCAAAATGGCAGGCCTATTGAGACTGTTTTGGTTTAATGGGGATTAAAAAATAAGGAGTGGTTGAATTTTTATCATTGTAGGGTGGTTGTGTTCACACACTGCCAACACACAATTATGTCCAAACACCATGTAAAAGTAGATTTTGCATAACAGGTGCCCTTTAATTATATTTGCAATGACACATTTGTAATGATGAAGATCTAATTTAGCACATTTAAAATACTTTAATACCAAATAAAACTACTATTATAATAAAGTTCTTTACATGTGCTTTAGTATGTTAGTCAACATATCAAAATAAGTGTTCTTCTTTAAAGCATGACAAAGGATTATTAAAACAAAGATGTGTACTTTAAAGTAAAACTTGCAATGTGACATTATTACAGTGTGTTAAACAGTCATTAAAGTGTACTCCAAGTACACTTATTTGGGCTTTTATTTCATGAATATTACACTATTTGCAAGTACATTTTTAAAAATATACACTTTTAAGACTTCGAATACACTAAGTGCACATTCAGTACAAATAAGCACACTTTTTTGCTGGCAATATGCTAACTAAAAAAATGCTCCTGGTATTCCTTGTGTATAGGTTGCTTTGAATAAAAGCATCTGCTAAATTAATAAATATAAATGTAAAAACGTAAATGTAAACTCGTTTGGAATTATGTGGAGTTGTGTATGTAGAACGTTCAAATCAGTCACTTCTTATGATTCTTTTCAGTTTGGATGCTGCTTTGGCTTCAGCGATTTGCAGTCAGTTGCCAATTTCTACTGACAGAGATCATTCTGCTGGTGGGAGATGCAGCCCCCTGATTCAAGTGAATACCACATCAAAACAAAAGCGCCTATTAGAAAACAACAGCAACTAAATCAGCTTTCAACCAACAAAATATTTGTCTTTTTAATCTTCCATCAAAATGTAACTTACTCTGCCTCTAAACCGACATCATCAAACCAGCCCCTCCAACCACTTGACATAGACAACACACTTCACCCTCCAAATCAAAGTCCTGCCTAAAAGTTTTTATGCTTTTATGAGAAAGGACAGTGGAGATTTTGACAGGAAAGTGGAGGGAAAGAGAGGGAATAGGTGACAGATTCAGACAGAAGTCGTTGGGTTCAGTGCCTGTAGGGCGGTCACATAAGGGTTGTCAAGTGCTCTGCACCAGTGTCAGGTAAAGCAGCTCAAGGTTATGAGGACGTAAAATGGCCTTTGACAGACAGGTGGTATATATTGCATCCCTGGTTACAGAAGACGAACGGTGTGGGTGTAAAATGCGATCACCTTGCAATACTTGCAGTTGAAGGCACAAAAACGAATACCTGCCTCAATGCAAGAAGCAGGGAGTGCATCCACACTCATTTATTGCACTAAATAAATCATTCAAAAACTACAGTCTCGCACTGTACAGTAGGTTAGATCAAATACAGACAGAGATGGGTAGAGTGTAAAACAATACTTTATGTTAAGCCAAATAAATGCTCAGGACCCAATTGTGAAGCCAATTTTGCGATAACATCCGGATGACTGTACATTATCCTGAATATTACACAGCTATAAAATATTGAAGTTAAAATATTTTATTAGCTCACCAATAAACTCTTTGCTTCTACAAAAAAAAAAAAACCTTCCCAGCAGTTTCCTTTGGTAATTTTGCAGGCAAGTGGCTGGGCACCAAAATTTTACAAAATATTAATTTGTCAATAAAACGTCTTAATGAGGAATTTGTTTATTACAGACATGCAGCTTTTCACTTCACAAGGTTATTGTGATACCTTTACCAGCTGTTTGAACACTCATTCTGATGGCACCATTTGCGTTTGAAGAAACACAATCTTGCATAGCCTGAGAATGAGTACATTTTCATTTTTTGGTGAACTACACTCTAAAAACTGCTGGGTTAAAAACAACCCAATTTGGGTTATTTTGGCAACCCAGCGTTGGGTCAAAAAGGGACGAACCCAGCGCTGGGTTGTTTTAACCCAACAAGTTGGGTTATTATGTCTGACCCAGCATGCTGGGTTGCTTTTTTATGGTTTAAAATTACTACACTGCTAGGCTAAAATGAACCCAAATCGAGCTAGACATTAAACC
>NW_015653519.1:6676-17631 GCF_001515625.1 Sinocyclocheilus rhinocerous | reverse complement strand
ATTTTGCAGGTTTTGCAGGCAAGTGGCTGGGCACCAAAATTTTACAAAATATTAATTTGTCAATAAAACGGGAATTTGTTGCTATAGAGTACATACACTCTAAAAACGGCTGGGTTAAAAACAACCCAATTTGGGTTATTTTGGCAACCCAGCGTTGGGTCAAAAAGGGACGAACCCAGCGCTGGGTTGTTTTAACCCAACAAGTTGGGTTATTATGTCTGACCCAGCATGCTGGGTTGCTTTTTTATGGTTTAAAATTACTACACTGCTAGGCTAAAATGAACCCAAATCGAGCTAGACATTAAACCACTAAATTAAATCACTTTTACACACACAGAATGACTATCAAAAGGTAAATATGAATTTAAAACAAAAGAAAAGTCAAAAGTAACATGCATGTAAGAAGAAATGCAGAAAAGCATGGCATTAACAGCTACAGAGTTTATAAATGAAGCATTGAACATTTGTTGAATATAACTTTTAAGATCAAATTAGACTTTTTTGGTAAATTTTATATATTGTATAAACATATTATACAAAAACACTTATACAATAGTTGTACAATTAGTGTTGCATCAGTTTAGGGGAAAGGACATGCTCCTCTTTGACCAGCATTCATCCCAGTCACCACCTGTTCATCAGACCATCAGTGGCCTAAAAAGAGAAAAACATTTGAAAAAAGAAAACATTTAATTGAAATCTATCCATCTTCAGATAGAGGTGCATCCACATCAGTAAGGATAGGTAAATAGTCTGTTCCATAAATTCAACCACTTTGTGTGGTTGTTTAATGTCTCAACAGAAACATTTACAAAAACATCTCAAAAGAATGATGCTCTCCTATGTCTCTGGCTTTCAATATATACAAAAACAAAAATTATTTTACTCTTAGTAAAAAAAAAATTGACAACATGATGGAATTCTGAAGTTTACTCAATAGTATGTTCCTGCACAACCGGAGGCTGCAGTTTCAGGACCGCAGTTCTAGGACCCTATTCTTTTGTAACAGCGCCACCTACCGAATTGGATCACTAAAGATGGACGACATGGACAGCAATCAAGAGTGAGTAACTCATCTGATGCATTTATAAATCAAAAATCACAATTGAAAAAATAAAATGTTCCTGAGATTCAATATCTTTAACAACATGTACAAACATTACTACAAACTAAACCACCAGGGTCCTAGAAATGCGGTCCTGAAACTGCAGCCTACGCTATATTATCCAATTCGGTAGGTGGCGCTGTTACAAAAGAATAGGGTCCTAGAACTGCAGCCTCCAGTTGTGCAGGAACACCCTTCTCAGTTTACTTGCCTTAAACCGTCTTTCCCTCTCTTCCGAAGAAGCTGAGAAAATCGCCTCCTCACACAAGCAGGGTTCTGTGTTGTTAACTCTAAAGTTGGTTTGAGTTCTGCAATGAAAAACACGGACATCAATGGTTTAAATCAAATATTAACACGTAATCATACTGTTGTTGCATCAAAATGTGAGATAAAAAGGCAGGAGACAACAGAAACATTTATTTTCTAAAAAATAACACATCAATCTCAAAAGAATGATGCTCTCCTATGTCTCTGGCTTTCAACATCTACAAAAACAAACATTCTTTTACTCTCTCCCGGCGCGGGCACAATGAAGACACAAAGCTCAACAAGTCTGAAATATAACATGCAAAACATTACTTTTAACAATTATCACTTCATCAGCCTCAAAATAATTAGGCTAGTCTTTATTACATAACGCCGTTTCCTTTAGGAAACTACATTCAATTTAACCGTGCAAAAGAAGATAATGAATTAACATGTAAATATGTTAATAACCCTCTCTTAACACCTTTAAAAATTTAAATATTGTAAAATCTTATGTAAATATGACATAAGACACTCACTGTCGTTATATTAAAAGCACCTCTTCCGTTCGGTAAAAGAGGCCGTTAAGACTATTTCTGAGGCGAAATCCGCGTCCGCATAATTTTCAATACAAGCTCTTTCCGGAATATTTCCGCCTTCCATGAGATCTTAAAATACTACCGGACTCAAACAATGAATGATGACTTTACATTACAATGTAATTAACATCCAAATAAATTCACAAGAGCAAGTATATTGTTTGCACATGTTTATTTACATTAAAGGAAATATAACTGAAATAATAAGGGCACAAGTATAGATCTGGAACTTCTTTAAGTCTGTCTAAATATCATTTAGTAATTGCAATGTCTTCTGGTCCATATCCTTTCCTTAGGAAGGTGTGCTAGACACTGATTAATGTAACATAAAAATACTATACATATTTATATATTTTGCTATTGTATTATGGAGTGACACTTTCATAAACGTTTCTATACTCCTCTGATAATGGCAAATATTATAATAGCATAGCACAACAACAGTGATCAGCAATAATGATAAGCTTAATATTCACAATAAAAATAATAAGGTCATATAGATCATAACACAGTCTTGGAGGTAAGAAGTGGATTATCCTTCACCTGAAATGTTTGTCTTTTCATCCTGAAATGCGAGGCAAATGTTGGATCACAATATTAGGAACCACAGTTTCCACAAATCTATTCATTTGATTGGGATGTTCTCTTTTATTCTGGAGGGCAAGGGCAATGACTGTACCATCCAGCGTATTTTGCAGTATTAAACACGTATTTAAACCGATTTCATCAGGCTCCGAAAATTCTTCAAAAAGAGCACAAAGAATGGCCTTCTCAGCTGCCATAGTTGCAACTCTTGCGTCATCAGAACAGGGTGTTCAACGCACCACCGTTTCCGTTTAAAAAACGTTTTGCACCGTTTTTGTTGGGGCTGAACGCAGCCCTGGTGTCGTCCGATGTTTAACGTGACGTGCGTGCTCTCTTTCACTTCTGCGTTCCCAACCCAGCGTTTTTTAGAGTGTATTCCTTTAAGTCATAGGAAGAGGGACTGTCATTGGTGCCAAAAATTACATGTATGATACAAATAGTAATCAATAACATCAGCAATAGCAAATCAGTATTACTGTATCTCTACCAATAACAACGTCAACAAATAAGAGTAAGAATCAATGTTCAACCTCACAAATTAACCAGAAATCATGATTTATTTCAGTTAATATGTGGACTGATGCACAGACTGTTTAAAGTAGCAAAATTATGCTGTCATCTAAGATATATAATTTAGATCAAATTGCAGAGCAATCAAGCCACTGCAACAAGTTCAGTCAAAAAATCTTCCAACAAAAATGTGCAAAAACTGCTTGTCACTGGGGCACTACCCTCTAAGTGGCATATTTATCTCTAAAAAGTTCATAATACCTTAATACCATAATAATAAGGGTATACAGTATATTTCAACTTCACTAATATTAAGATAAGATACAAAGTTTTCCTTTTAAGGGTACTGTCCCAGTGACAGCTGTTGTACCCTAAAACAGTTTTTGCACATTTTCTGACAGTGAAGATGGTGGATGTGTAAAATGAACTTTTGATTATAAAAGTAAAGTACTTCATTGAACGCCTAACAGTATAAATAAAATGAGGTACGTACGTTTATACAAGTTAGTTCCAGTCCTCTATTTTGACTAAGCAAACAGAGTTCCATGATTGCTGTCTTACTGCTTGTATCACTGTGTTTGATTCTGTTTGTTTCATTCTGGAACACAATTTGAGTGAGGAATAGAAATAGAGACTGTGAAGTAGAGCACTGTGCTATGTACGACTGATAGCACTAATGTTATTCAAGTATTCCTGTCTTTTTACTCTTAAGAGTTTTAATACAATTAAATGTCAAGTTTTCAATCATTTTTATTATTTTCTTTTTTTTCCGGATGGAATGAAGTGTAGTTGTATAGTGAATTGTTGTATGCTGACCTGCTTTCCTGATTGCTCAAGACAAATTTCCCCTATAGTGAGACAATAAAGGATAAACTAAACTTCTTGTTATTTTATGTCTGTTGCATCTGTTTCATGATTGTTTTAAACTCCTTTTCTGGACAGCAAACAGTTTGAATTACCACTGTGTATAAATGTGCTAAATAAATGAAACTCCTTGCCTTGCCTAGAACTGGAAAACCCGGAGTGATTAGTGAACTCTTCAAACAATCCTTGTGTTATCTAATCTGTACAATGGGTTTATTGAAGCTTCAACTAGTCTGGCATTAGCATTCAATGTCATGTCATTTTTTGGTGGTAGCCCTTTGGTACTGTATCATATGATGTCCATTAGGTAATATCCTGCCTTCTTCTGGAACTATTTTTGTTGGTGGATTAAAAAATGTAGAGAAACTGAAATGTAAGGTATTTGATATTAACTTATATTTATAAAATCTCTGTATAAATGCAATACTTTGTTGTAACAATTTTATAAAATGTATATTATAATTTTAATTGTAATAATGTCATTATTAGTTAATTATTCTGTATTATTAAATTGTTCAAAATCAAAAATGAAAATGCTGTCATCATTTACTCTCATTTCATTCAAAACCAATAAGTCTCTTGTTCATCTTCGAAGTGCAAATGAAGATTTGCAGACCAGATTTCTGTCCCTCAATTAAAAGTCCATAACCAAAACTTTGATGATTCAAAAGTCCATAAAAACACTGTAAACCTAATCCATATGAATCAAGTTATTTAATCCAAAACTTCAATCACGTCATATGATGATTTAATTTAGGCTTTAACTCACATATAAAACATTGATCAATGCACAAACATAGAACCCATCAAATATGTTGTATATTTATATTTATATTGTCAAATATGGAATCTCAAGACTGAGTACCCCTGCAAGTAGAAGGCTTTTACTGTGGGGAATTTGTGGCGATGTGGTTACATGGACTTTTAATGGTTGGACAGAAACCTCTCAGGTTTCAGATTTCAGGATTCAAGATTAAGTAAACGATGACAGAATTTTTGGGTGAACTAACCCTTTACAGATTCAGTCTATACCAACACTGAGACAGACCCGTTTACTCTTCCCCCAACTGTTAAATATTCCACCCTCCTCTACAGCAAGAAGCCAATATTACATTAAAGTATACATTTACAAGTAGAACCTTTAATGTGCACTTTACCCCTCTGAAAAGGGCTCAGTGCCAATTCTCTCTCAGCTCTATAGCCTTCATGACAAATGGGGTTTGGAAGAAAATTGCTAAGAATGTTATTTATCAAGGCCGGAACTGCATGATATGGGGGTGCATGATAGTCTTTATTACATAATGCCGTGTCCTTTAGGAAACTACATTCAATTTAACCGCGCAAAAGAAGATAATGAATTAACATGTAAATATGTTAATAACCCTAATAGTCAAATGCAATGATTTATGGGATTAAAAAAAAAACATATCAGTAAATTATTAATCAGAATATTTGAGGGAGATGTGTATATTGCAGTTAGAGCAATAGGTTATACCATTATATTTATTTAGTGCTAATCTTGGGATTAAATGCCATAGCATTTGGAAGATTCTGAGATTTTTGAACATTTGGAACCTTGGAATGCATCCGGCGCAGGGCCAGATGGAGAGCTGAGCAAAAAGCTGAGAAGATTACACTGTTATTGGCAGCCAGACGCATCAAAATAACTAAAATATTTAATTAACACACACTAAAAGCCACAAAACTTGAATTTTCAAATCATGGCCACTTTAAAAAATAATAAAACATGAAAGAGCATTTAAAACCCATTGAGCATGCTTAATTTTATGTTTCAAAGTGAGAAAGAGTATTTACCTAGAAAAGAAAAAAAAGTGGAACTGACTGGATGGTGGTCTGAATGGAAAAATGTCAAAAGTGTAGAAAGATTGGCACTTTTCTATCCCCAGAGGCCACGAAAGTGGATATATTCGTAAATGGCAATAAATAAATAAATGAATAAATAAATAAAGCAACTATTGTTGTAGATCACATGACAGTGCTACAATGGCAAATGTAGGACTACTACATTATGTATAATTAACTCTAAAGAAGTTTTCATCAAATGCAGTAATACTCTGATGGTACACAAATTCGGACTCGGCAGGTAGTTTGGAAGGGAGGGGATGGAAAATAGAAGAGCTTGGTGACATCAGCCAAAGAGTAAAGTAATTTCAGAGAGGGAGCAAGCTAGGCTATTATATTATGATAAAAGTTGATGCTTGTTTTTCACATATATCGTTCATTATAAGACCAGGGACATGTGCATTAAGAAAGTAAAAGGGGTCGATTTTGATTTCATGTTTCAGTGGAGAGTCACACTCACATGCGCTCCATCAGCATCAGTCTTTACTAGAGTACCCAAGTGTCCGTGCGGAAGCTCCTCCTCCGCGTCAGTCCGCTGCAGCAGCCGCTGAGGCTGCGTGAGCTCCTCCGCATACGCGTTCTGTTCGCGTCCCCGTTCCGCTCCGTCCCGCTTGATGCTGCTGCCCCAGCCTTTCAATATAGGACACATTCATTAAAACTGTAAGACAATCGTCAAAGCCATGATTCTGTTTTAGTAATTCCTATGCGTTTACAGCCGCTACACTCTATCTAGCCTGCGGCATCACTGCGTATTCTGGCGCGACGCTGAAAATTCACAGCCATGCCCGTGACAGAAAACGGGGCCATCCGTAAAACGAAGAAATCTTTGCACCTGTTGGCGCACAATATACATAAATAGCTACACCGATGGAGCTTGTACTAATATCACGAAGCCGCTCCCAACGCGGCGTTCGTCGCTCACCTGTCACGGCGAGTCGAGCGGTGACCGCAGCCCACAGGAGGAGGCAGCGCGTCGCCAACATGATCACATACTCCTGCGGCTTCAACCGGAGCGAAAAGAATCGAAACGCGACATTTACCGCCTCATCCCGTTTCGCGGCGATGTTGAAGTCACGAGGAAGACGCTGGGCATCCGTGGAAAACAAGCAGACGCTGATGGGAAAGACTTCAGAAAGTATCCGCTTGCGCGAGGCACCGTGATGTCTGCTTATATCGCTCGTGTGTTGTCAGTCAGAGATTGCGGGTGGAATTCATGTTGGGATTGAAACGCTCCTTCTGCGGGACTCCCACCCGCACCTCCTCCCACTCTCCTCTCTTCTCCTCCCCTTCACTTCTCGCACTCACATGCAACATCAGATATTCCACTTCTGTAACCTGGAACAAATATCACGCTTAAAAAAGACACAATAGATATTACAATACGCAATATTTACATAAAATGATGTAGGCTACATCTGCAATAACTGCAAAATATAACAATTACAATTAAATATCATTGTTATTATTTCAGATAAAATATAAGCCGATATATAATACAGTTGCCAAGCACAACAGCACGCATTGCATGATTTTGTAAGTGGTTTAAAAGTGAGATGAAAGTCTGTGTGTGTCGAGAACCCGGCGTCATCTGAGAGATAAAAGCATATCAAATATTCCCATCCTCAGCAATATCTCTCATGCCTGAGGACTAAATCGATCTGTACTAATCTTTATTTACTCATATAAAACCATGATTTACCTTCAACTCTAAGGCATTCATAGACTATATAGCAAACAGCACGTGGCACACTATTCAGGGAACATGGAGAGGAAATGGCTGATGTAGCATTTTCTTTTTTAATCAGAACTATGGCCAAATGGATTAATGGCATGCTACATATATATTTTTAAATACATTTTAAAGCTATAGAAAAGCTATATAAAGTCATTTTAAAAGTATAGCATTGTATGTTCAAGTTGTGAGTGGTATACAGTTAGAAAAAGAAGGTCAACTTTTCATTGTCCGATCAAGCAGTGAGTCAAAAAATGTAAAACCACTTCTTGGTTGCTTCTCAATCATTCGTCACATAGGAAATGGAAGGTCAAAATAAGTGCATTTCATTGTGACACAGCATCTCATAAAATTATTGAATTGCATGGTAATCAAATGAATTTTAAAGAATATCATATTATTACTATATCACACGGTTCATTACCCCCCACCACCACCACTTATCCACTAAGAGAAATACCAAAAATAACATTTTAATAATTACACAATTTTATTGTATAAAATATAATCAAATCAAAGCTGACTTGACATTGTCCTTTAAACAGCTCCTTCAACATTACAGACCTATTCACATCAAAATAAAAGACCCTTGGGAAAGAAAGAAAGAAAGAAAGAAAGCTGAAACTACTAAACAGACTAGCAAATGTTAGGGGATAGCTTAATTCAAAACAAGTCAATGCTTTACCTAAAGAAGCACACAAACTGAACATTTGTCTAAGCTTAGATTTTAATGAGCATGCACACAATTCAATAGTGCTAAATTAGCATCTAGAATGGAAGTAAACAGCTTTTAAAATACAACTGTACAAATATCAAAACAATAGTTCATGATACAGTAAAATAATAATATAAATGTAATGCATTTTTATTATTTATAAAAACTCTACATGTATTCACGATTTTGTCTTAAAACATGTTTAACTGTCCTAAGGCCTTCATAAAGCTAATTTCCACATTTACAGGAAATCAGAAAAGTCTTTTAAAAATGACCTCAAAGTACCTCAAAGACCTTCATAGGACATTTTTGCCTTCACAGTGTATCCTATCCTGCATGTTCTCCAAAAACCACCATGGCATTGTTCTACCATCAACACTGCCTCTAAACTGGAGAGAGGCCAGACACAGCACTTAAACTAACTGGATAATGCCCCTCCAGCAAAGCCTCATTAAATTCTCAATACCAGCACATGTTCCTGGATATTTCTGCTGAATAGTCATGGCCAACACTCAGGGCAAGAGAGAGCCATAAGAAAAGTCATAGAGGTCACTCAAAGAAAAAGGGGGGGAAAAAAACTTGCCAGCTGGTAATTAAAACTTATTGTTTTCTTGGTTTTGGTGAGATATTGCATACTAAGAGAAAAACACTGTGGAATGGAGAGTTAAATATTCTTAACAAAAATGTATATATCAGTACTGATGTAAGACAAGACGGTTTCATTATCCAGAAACAAAAAAAAAAGTTTGAGCAGTATTCATCGAATAGAATATATGGGGAAAAAAGTGGAAATTATTTATACATTAGCTGCAGAGTTAGGCACACTCCTATAATAAAATCTTCTTTATGAAAAAACAACAACAAACAATTAATTCATTCAAGTATTATTTCACACGTTTTGGTGGTAGTCATCTTAATCTAATTGTAGAAATGAAAAAATGATGACGACTGAGAATGGAGAATAAAGAACTGCTTTACCTCTCTGGGCACTGGCCATCCAGGGGCCAACAGCACCATCTCGCTGCTGAAAGATCGCTTCTGGTGGCCCAACATGGCCAGGGATGTGAGAAGGTTCGTCCAAGGCTGTTCCGAATGTGCCATCTCCAAGAGCCCATGCCACCTACCATCTGGCAAGCTCCTTCCGCTGCCCATTCCCAACTGCCCTTGGTCACACCTAGGAGTTGATTTCATCACTGATCTACCGGCCTTGGATGGTAACACATGTGTTCTTATAGTCATTGATCGATTCTCTAAATCTTGCCGTCTTCTCCCCCTCAAGGGCCTACCCACAGCTATGGAAACCACTGAAATCATCGGCGCCGTGGTGGTCTCTTAGAATATCTTGTGGACTGGGAAGGCTATGGGCCAGAGGAACGTTCATGGGTTCCCAGAGCTGACATCCTCGATCCCACGCTGCTGGAAACCTTTCACTCCACTCATCCAGATCGCCCTGGGCCCCGAGGAAGAGGTAGGCCACCACGACGTTGGGGTTTTCGGCCCTCAGGAGTGGGCCGTGGAGGAGGGGGTACTGTCACAGATCGGCCAGGCTCAGCCACCTCCCAATCACAGCGAACACCATCACCTGAGTACTGATCACAGGCACCTGTCACAAATCTGCAATCATCATTAGCTCCCCTTCAAAAGCACACACCTCACTTCACTCCAGTGTCCGGTCTCGTTTCAACGAAGTGGACTCTCTCTATGCTATCTGTGAGATACATTGAAAGACCTACCTGCCTGTTATACTTACCTCCTGTGTTTCCTCCAGTGTGTTCTCCTGTGTTCCATTCCCTAGTCCGTTCCAGTCATCAGCTTCTTGGAAACTCTGTGTACTCATCAGCTGAGGTGTGTGAAGTCCTCTGTCTCCCTTCCACGATCTCCTGTGAGGTCCAAATACGGTGTTACTCTCCTCATCTTCCCTAAAGACTGATATAAAGCTCAAATACTCACCTGCCCGTACCATCTGCTTCACTTGCTGAGAATAAACTACCCTTGTGTTTTTCTAATCCTCTGTGTGAGTCTCCTTCCGTAACAGACATCAACAACACAGATAATAAAAAAATAAAGATATATGAATAAAATACACATGTGTATATATAAATAAAAATAGACAAATTGTATGTATACAGGTGTGCTATAGATGGAATAGAGTAAAATGTAGGGATGGACTAAGATGGTAAGAAGTAGTATTGCACATATTTTTATTGCACAATGGGGACAGCATTTAACTGTTCATGAGGTAGTTTGCCTGGGGGAAGAAACTTTTCTTGTGCCTGGCTGTCCTGGTGTTCGGTGCTCTGTTGTGCCGACCAGATGGCAAAAGTTCAAGAAGGCTTGAATATGAGGGATCCAGAGTGATTTTCTGAGCCCTTTTCCTCTGGATATATGCAGTTCTTGAAGGGTGAGCAGGGGAGCACCAAAAATCCTTTCAGCAGTCTGAACCATCCTCTGTAGTCTTCTAATATATTATTTTGTAGCTGAGCCAAACCAGACAGTTATTGAAGTGCAGGACAGACTCGATGACTGAGTAGAACTGTGTGAGCAGCTCCTGTGGCAGGTTGAACTTCCTTACCTGGAGAAGGAAGTATAACCTTTGTTGGGCCTTTTTAATAATGGAGTCAATATGATTGTGCCACTTCAAGTCCTGAGAGATGGTGGTGCCCAGGAACCTGAATGACTCTGCTGCAGCCACAGTGCTGTCCATGATGGTGAGTGGAGAGGAAACTCACAGCGGAC
>NW_015653519.1:0-4172 GCF_001515625.1 Sinocyclocheilus rhinocerous | reverse complement strand
AGTCCTCTGTCTCCCTTCCACGATCTCCTGTGAGGTCCAAATACGGTGTTACTCTCCTCATCTTCCCTAAAGACTGATATAAAGCTCAAATACTCACCTGCCCGTACCATCTGCATCTCTTGCTGAAAATAAACACCCTTGTATTTTTTTATAATCCTCTGTGTGAGTCTCCTTCCGTAACAACCATCAATGGTGGTAAAAATGTTCCTGAAACTCAGGAACGATTTGAAGGTGGTCATGCTCTACATGTATTGCATATGCGAAGTGGTCTTATAGGTGGTGTTCCGAACACAGTCAACTCTCAAAATCAAAAACATGATTGGGATCAAGGTCTAAAAATATGCTCAAACAGACCTAAGATCCTACTCCAGCAAGGTGAAGATGGTAATTCTGAAAGTTGTGGCCAGTATGTGTTGGACCATAGAAAGCTGCCTTCAACAAAACAGTCACTGAAATCAGCCCAATATATTGTTGGGACTCCAGAGTTTGGCATCTCTTACTTTTCATTACCACATTTTTTACCATTCCCACACTTGTCAGATTACCCATTTTCTATAGTTAACTTGAAAAAGCGCTGCAGGTCCTTCACTCCAAGTCCAAAACTTGCCAAGAGAAGAAAGATTAGTCAAAGTGAAAAGCCAAACCTAATTCAGGTGGTTTGCATGGCTCCCTGGATAAGACAGTACTCATCTGTACTTTCCACCATGTCATGTTTACCAGTCTCCAAGGTGGGTTTTACAACAGAGATGAATAATCGAACTGGGGGTAGCATACTAGCAACCCATGAGTCATCACTGAATGAATCATCTCTTGTGAATCAGATCCCAACGAGGCCTCCCCTAAAATATTTTACTCCCAGTACCCACGGTTTGCCTCATCAAGTTGACCAACAGGACAATGCTGCAAAGAAACCCTGTGTTAAGCAGTCACATGAATTGTCTCCAATCATAGATCCAGTGGAATCCCGAATAACCACTTACTCATCTGATTTGGACCCTCCTCAGTTGATTCCTTTTTTCCATGAAAACCATCAACTCCAGCGCCATCTGTTTCATTGTTACTCAGAAGACAGGATACAGGTTTAAGCCCATTAAGGGCCTCATAGGCAAGTAATAATATTTTGTAACTGATACGGAACTTAATAGGTAGCCAGTGCAGAGACTGTAAAATTGGGTAATATGATCATATTTTCTTGACCTGGTAAGGACTCTAGCCGCTGCATTTTGGACTACCTGTAGCTTCCAGGGGGTGGAGTAGTTACTTTTTTAAAAGAAGGAACTGTATATAGGGAAATAACAGAGGTAATGGATATAGAATGTGTGGCGGTGGAATTGTTTTATCAAGAAGAATCAATTGTTATATATAAGTTTTATAATCCATGTAAAAAGATTTCTCTAAATTTGCTTGAAAGAATAAAAAAAAAAGGAATAAGGAATTATGGTGTGGTGTGGTGATTTTAAGCACACAATTGGTTATGGGGGAGTAAAAACATTGATCACAATGGGGAAATAATAGAACAATTTATGGATAATAGGTCATTAGTATGCTTAAACACAGGAGAAGGTACAAGGTTTAACTTAGTAGGGAATACGTTATCATGTATAGATCTAACTTTAATTTCAAAAGGAATGGATGAAAAGTGTGAATGGAAAATATATAGTGAGAGTAATATTGGAAGCGATCATTTTCCAATTTTTTGTAAATTAAATGTAAATAGTAATATGGAGTGCTTATTGCAATGGAAATGGAGGTATGAGAAAGCAGATTGGAATTCATTTAATAAACATTGTGAAGTATATAAAGACAGAGTGGTGGAAGAAATGGTAGAAACGTTTTGTAAATCTTTTTCAGATTTAATAATGGAAGCTGCAACTTTATATATTCCTCAAAGAGCTGCGGGGTCAGAGGAATAAAAGTATTCCCTGGTGGAAAGAAGAGTGTAGTATAGCAATAAAAGAAAGAAATAAGGCTTTTAATCAACTAAGGAAAAACATGAGTATGAGTAATATGATAACTTATAAAAGGGCAAGAGCTAATGCAAGAAAAATAATTAAAAATGCTAAAAGGGAAGGATGGAGGGAATTTTGTTCTACTATAGGAAAAGATACTCCTTTGGACAAGATTTGGAATATTTTAAGAAATATGGCTGGAAAAGGGAAAAAGTCCAATCAAATTCCAGTATTAAATGATGGTGAAACATGTTAGGTAAGGTTTTAGAAAGTGCTCACAGAATAGAGTTGGGAGAAGAGTATGAGATAAGAAGAAGAAATATATTAAATAACAACCCAGATATAATGAGGAAGAGAGGGAATACTAATAGTTGTATGGATGTAGAGTTTACAATTACAGAACTAAATACAGCATCCAAAAATATGGAAGAGAGCTATAGTTATACCAATAGTTAAACCAGGCAAAAATCCAACAAATCCAGGAAGTTATAGACCAATTGCATTAACGTCAAACTTATGTAAATTAATGGAGAAAGTTATTGTCCAAAGATTATCCTATGAACTAGAAAGAAAGGGCAAATTATGTAAATATCAGTGTGGATTTAGAAGTAAAAGATCAACAGTAGATGCATTAATTCAGATTAGTAATGAAATAGAAAAGGCTCTTAAAATTAAAGAGATTATGGCAGTAGTGTACTTTGACATAGAAAAGGCGTATGACACAATATGGAGAGAAGGACTGTTAATTAAAGCAGCAAGGATATGAATAGATGGTTATATGTATAATTGGCTGTTACAGTTTTTATTTGAAAGAACCTTTGTAGTTCAAGTTGGATTAGGTCAATCTTCGACTTTTGAAGCTGAAAATGGTATCCCTCAAAGGAGTGTTGTCAGTCCAATTCTTTTTATTATTATGATTAATGATATTTTTGGCAACTTAAGATATGGTGTGGGGTGTGCTCTATATGCTGATGATGGCGCTATTTGGAAGAGAGGTCGAAATGTATCGCACATGACTGCAAGTATGCAAACAGCTATTAAAAAGTTGGAAAAATGGAATTATAGAATGGAGTTTTCAAATGTCAACAAGTAAATCATGTTTTATGTTCTTTAGTAGGAAAAGGAAAGTCCCAACAGACACTGAGTTGGTATTATATGGTAAACCTTTAGAAAGAGTTCATGTTTTTAAGTATCTGGGAATTTAGTTAGATGAAAGATATACTTGGAAGAAACGTATTAAAGAAACATATAAAAAATGCAGGAAAATTTTAAATGTGACGAGATCAGTTGCTGGAACGCACTATTAGTAGAGGCAAATGAAATGCCATTAAGATTATGTAGAGTAAAATTGTCCCTAGTATATTGGACATCAATGAAGAGTCATGCTGGAGAACATATTTCTAAAGATGTATTGAATAATTGTTGGGAATATACAAAGGAAAAAGGGAAGGGTTTTGGATGGAATATTAATCAACTAGCAGAAAGATATCAGATTGCAAATATAGAATGTAGTATGTCTCCAGTATGGGGCGAGGTACCAGCTTGGTTAATTCCTGAAGTTAAAATTGATTTAGAAATACTAGACAAGAAAAGGGACTGGGAGGAAATGGGTAAAATCAAATATATGGTGAATAGACATTTACAGCAAAGATTTTATGCGAGTACGCATATTTATACAGATGGATCAAAAGACCCAAATATAGGGCTTGCAGGAATAGGAGTTTTTATCCCGGACTTGAATGTATCAATAACTAAAAGAGTATCATTCTAAGCTATCAATATATGCTATTGAAATGGTCACTATCATAATAGGATTGATGTGGATTGAAGAGGTAAGACCAGATAGAGTAGTGATATGCTCTGATTCTGCTTCTGTTTTAACATTGTTGTCCACCCATCATTCATGTAGAGAAGACTTATTAAGTGAAATATTGACATTATTATGGCGTGTACAAAGAAAAGGTGTGTTAGTCGGTTTCTGCTGGGTGCCAGCACATGTGGGCATATTGGGAAATGAAACAGCAAATTGGCTGGCAAAAGATGCTTTAAAAAAGCAAGAAGTAGATGTTAATGTTGATTTAAGTAAAGGTGAAGTCAAAACTATAATTATGGAAAAAATTTAAAGGATTGGCAAGAAACATGGAATTCAAATAATAAGGGGAGGCATTTATTTAATATTAAAAATTTTTTAATAATAAACGAAACATTAGTGGTAGAAACAGG
>NW_015653518.1:348-506 GCF_001515625.1 Sinocyclocheilus rhinocerous | reverse complement strand
CCCTCTCTTCCATGGGGTGATGAGCAGACTGTAAACTTCAGCCGCAAAACTCGCTAACTAGCACATATTAGGAAAGACGATTTGCAAAGACATAAAAAAACGTTATACTCACTTCTTCTGTAGATGAAGCTGGATCATGAATGATTCGCGCGAACATA
>NW_015653518.1:0-252 GCF_001515625.1 Sinocyclocheilus rhinocerous | reverse complement strand
TTCCCTTTAAAATCTTAAATGATTCCCTTTGAGCTAAATTGACCTGTTTCCCTTACACATCCAACAAAAGAACACTTCAATCGCTTAGGAGTCATTCTTGTCTACATCTGCTCCAGCGGTAAAACAATGGCGGACTGATGGCAGCTCACTCAGGGCGGGTCTAAGGTAAGACGCTAGTGTCAATCAACTATCGTGTGAGTGGCCTGTGCAGAACTACGGCATTTTGACAGGAATCTCAGAACAGCCTGATTT
>NW_015653517.1:839-956 GCF_001515625.1 Sinocyclocheilus rhinocerous | reverse complement strand
AGCAATAGACTCGGTGTGGAAACGATCTCTGCACTGCTGCAGACGTGCTGCTCCTGAATGCACTGCCGGACCGTAACCGTGTGCAGTGAACGCTTTATTAATCCGTTAACATGAGTG
>NW_015653517.1:0-433 GCF_001515625.1 Sinocyclocheilus rhinocerous | reverse complement strand
AACACATATGGGGTTAATTTTACCCAGCAAATTGGGTTGTTTATTTAACCCAGCATAATGGGTTGATTTAACCCAGCTAATGGGTTGATTCATTTTTATTATAATATAGCTTATTTTTTTTACTTTATGAAATAATGTTTACAGATTAACTTAAATCCACTAAACTTTTGTAAAATACTCCACACAACCACTAGTTTGCATGATAACTTCCTTTATTTTCCTTTATTTATCATTTACAGCGTTGTTTATTAGAAATAACCCAGGATTTTTTAGAGTGTAGACAGATGCGATGTGTGGTGCAAGGTTATTATAGTTTTGAATTTTTAAATTAGTTTTATTTTAATATCGTTTTCAAATTTGCTATACAATTCAGTTTGGTTTTTATTCATTTCATTAATATTGTTGTTAGTTTTAGTTTAGTTTTTATTTTGTG
>NW_015653516.1:0-1154 GCF_001515625.1 Sinocyclocheilus rhinocerous | reverse complement strand
GATGAAGCCCGTGCATCACTTTCAGGTAGCTACGTTCATAATCCTTTGAAACTTTTTTGACTGTTGACATTAGTAATGTGTTTTAATGTCGGTAATAATTTCACCACCAACAACAACACATCTGACTTATTATTCTAGTTTTCATGACTTAAAATGTATTATATAAAAACAATGAGGCAATAATGATTGGTTAATTAATAATAATCATATGGTTTCATTGAATAACACTGTTAAAATACATAATGTAGGGCCTAATACAAAATAAACAATTTGCATTATTACAAATGCCTGCAAAGGGCACCAAAGGCCTGATAATTGCTGTTGTTACACTTACAGGACAATCAAAACCTTGTTTAATATTGACTAAATATTTAATTCAAATATCCACTTAATTTTTTATTTCTGGCCACCTTTTTGCAATAGAAATGCTACAGCCTCTATAATTTCTTCAACAAAAACATGTGGGCATCAAAACCCTTACCAAAATTAACCATGGTTTTATCATAGTAAAACTGCTTAATTTTATTTTGTGTGATTTCTGAATGCTTGAGACTATAAAATCAATCAGACAATGGTATTAATAAAATCATAGCCATAGGTAACTACAGTTGTAATTTATAAATAATACAATTTAATTATAATTTATTTATTTATTTACTTTTATATTTTATTAAAGTTCTATTTTGACCCCTTATAGTAGGGTATTTTAATTTTTTTTTGAAGTGGGGGGCACAAAAATACTATTCTGCTTAGGGCACCCATTTGGCCAGCAGCGGCCCTGGATATACGGTATCTTGGTATTTTCGTTTTTGTATTTTAAAAAATCTGCATTTAATATATATTTATTTCACTTACAGCCCAATGTTTCCAACAAAACAATACATATTAAAGGCTATGAAAACAAATAAAGTGAATGTAACCATGTAAGTAAGCCTTTATATTATATGCAAAAAAGGGTTAAAATCACATTTCATTCTAACAGTGTAACATTGCAATCTAAAAACGAAAATAAGGCTTTTAAAGTGGAAGTTAAATTCACTAAACTAAAAATGAAAATAAATGAGAACAAAAGCACAGAGTTGTGTTAGGCTACTTTGTTTACCCCATTATAGTCACTTTACAGTCAGTGCTATCATAAAAATAGACTTACTTGT
>NW_015653515.1:375-525 GCF_001515625.1 Sinocyclocheilus rhinocerous | reverse complement strand
ATCGTTCTAAGCTCAGAGCTGCAGAAAAAGTATGGTGCAAATCAAAAAATACTACTGACCTTAATGTATATCAGTAACTCCTCTCTTCCTTCTCTGTTAATGTCTCCACTGCTAAAAGGACATTCATAACAAACAAAATTAACAATTCGT
>NW_015653515.1:0-179 GCF_001515625.1 Sinocyclocheilus rhinocerous | reverse complement strand
TCGTTCACATCCTTCTCTTCACTCTCTGAGGCAGAAGTCTCCAAACTCATCCTTTCTAATCATCCTACTACTTGTCCGCTTGATCCTATTCCATCTCATCTCCTTCAAGCCATTTCCCCTGCAGTTGTACCTGCACTCACTCACATCGTTAACATCCCTTCACACTGTTGTTTTTTTTT
>NW_015653514.1:371-529 GCF_001515625.1 Sinocyclocheilus rhinocerous | reverse complement strand
TATCTAGACATATATCAATCTATATATCTATATATCTATCTATCTATATATCTAGACATATATGTAGACATATGTCTAGTGTAGCGTCTGCGTAGGATCATGCATGATTTTTGGGGTTTTATGGTTTAAGAAGACCCTTTTAGCTTTTTTTGCATATA
>NW_015653514.1:0-189 GCF_001515625.1 Sinocyclocheilus rhinocerous | reverse complement strand
AAGAGAATCCAATCAAACAAAGGAGACAAAAATATATACTTTGTCATTTATTTATTGAGAAAAATGATCCGGTGTTAAATATTTGTGAGTGGCAAAAGTATGTGAATCTTTGCTTTCAGTATCTGGTCTGACCACCTTTTGCAACAATAACTGCAAGTAACATTTCTTGTAACTGCTGATCAGTCCTGC
>NW_015653513.1:0-447 GCF_001515625.1 Sinocyclocheilus rhinocerous | reverse complement strand
TTAGTCTTTCACAAAACATAGCTAATGTAGGGACATTATAACTAGTCAACATATTGATTTACGGTCTTAAATATGTCCATCGCTTTTTTAAAAGTCTGGTCCCTGTTTTTATACAATCTATGGTCTGGTCCAGCGTTTATCGGGTTGTGCATCAGTATTAATGGTCCGTGGGGAAACACGGTGTTCCGTGTGTAGTTACAGTAAATGGACTAAACGAAGCCTCGAGGCAAATAATTTTGTATTCAAGTTACTCGAGGTATTCGAGGAATCGTTTCAGCCCTAGTTATAACACAATAAATATATGCATAATAGGGATGGAACGATTACCGGTTTCACGATAAATCATGATAAAATGCCCTGACGGTTAGTATTACCGTTTAAAGTTTAATTATCATCAAAACGGTGTTTGATTATCGCGCTTTTGAAAACTCGCGGTAAATCCTGTCC
>NW_015653512.1:0-1535 GCF_001515625.1 Sinocyclocheilus rhinocerous | reverse complement strand
AGAGTATTCCAGCCAGTCTCTGCTTCTATACCAGCTGTTGGATGATCTTTTTTTGTCTGAGAAAACACGAGCAGGAAAGATTTTTAAGATTACTTGGTTAGGTTCCTAAACTCTGAGATCTTTTAAGATTACTTGGTTAGGTTCCTAAACTCCGAGATGCCCTGGTGCTGCCACCTGTAACGACCCTTGCTTGAGGCCTTGGCAACTGGAACGGCTGGCCTCTGCACTGTCGGGAGTTGAATCAACGTCTTGCGAACTGCGACACCTAGGGCTTTTGCCTAACGTTACATCGCTGCTGCTCTCTCCTGCCAACTTTGGTGGTTTTTGATTAAAGAAACGCCGTATATCCATAGCACTGCCACAAGAGATCGCTCAGCATTTTTTTTTATTTTATTACAACTAACGTTAAGCGGTAGCGCTATGCTTAGCAAACAACCAAACATTTCAGCGCTCACTATCGACAAACCAATCAAATACGTTAAAAAAAATGTTTTTTTTAATCAGACCAAACACATTTTTATTTTTATTCAGGAGTTATATATATATATATACAAAACGATAACTTTTGATAACAGTAGCCTATTGATAAAAAAATATATTGTGCAAACAAGCAAGGACTGGTGGTTGGTGGGACGTGGAGCTGGTGAACAGGTGAAGGGAGACAGCAGGCTCGTCCAGGGTGGGCACTAGTGACTCACAGGGCGGGCCAGGCCCCCCAGTGCCCGCCCATGGCGCCGGGACTGCCGGTATTGTAATACACTTTTTAAAATGTACATACTACTAAAATCTACATACATTTGTACAAACTTTCTTAAGATGAAATCATGTTATAATAAGTGGTTTACACCATGGTTTCCATACTTCAACATTTTTCAGGTTTTGTTCTCTAAGTACTTATCCTTTCTCTGCGTCCAGTGTACTTTTGTTTCTGTTATGGAGTCCTGGTTAAAATAGTCTTAAGCTTGCAGTTTTTTTTTGTAGTTCTAAACAAAAGCACCCCCCCCCCTCTTCCAGAAGCCATAGTGTCTTCAAGTAAGTATTGCTTTTTATTATTTTTACATCTTGTCCTGGTTTGTTTCAGTGAGAGAAGGACTTCTCAAAATCTCTTTGTGTCTTCTGCTTACTCTATCTCAGAAATGCCAGGCCAGGGGTCAACGATTCGCAAATGTGTGGTGTGCCATAAACAAATTAATGTGGCCTGTAAAATCTGCAGATCTTGCCAAGGAGAGCAACCACATAAGCTGAGGCTTAAAAAAAAACTTGACAAGTTCGATCAGAAGCGGGAGAGCTGGGTGCATAGAAAGAAAAAAAACAGGACCACCTCTCATTTACAGGATGAAGCGTATATGTTTTTATGCAATTGTTTTTAATGCAGGTTATTTTGGTTACAAGTTGCTATGTACATTTAATACATGTTATTCAATATCTGTTATTTGTGTGTGTGTGTGTGTATGTCCTTGTATTTTTAGCTAGAAAAATTGCAGGCCCTGGGAATAAGGGCTGTTGTATTGCTGTCAAAGCCCGGAAGAAGGCCA
>NW_015653511.1:0-508 GCF_001515625.1 Sinocyclocheilus rhinocerous | reverse complement strand
CTTAGCCTATAAATAATGTTGCATGAGTGTTTGTTGTGCATCAAATAGACCATGCATTTGTATCAATGATCATCATGTATCGTCCAGGTACAGTGCAACACATGGTCAAAGAACAGATGACACAGAATAACATCAGTGTAGGTTGCAAAATGTTTTTTAGGCCACTGATATGGTGGTGAATGTTATTTCATTCACTGCCAGAAGATGACAGTTTTAAAACTTAAAAGGTAACATAAGAGCATAAAAGTAAATAATTGAAGAGCATAAAAATAAATAAATGAAATGGTAGTTGGATCTGTGTGTTACTATTGGAAACCTGTAGCTGTAATCATCCAGGTGTTCTGGGATTTTTGGTTTCACTGTGCAAATGGAACCATAAACCTTGTGATAATCTTAATTGGTAAATTTACATTTGTTTGTAAATATGTTTAACTATTTTACATTGGAAACATGAAAAAAAAAGAAGAAATTTCAGCAACATGTTTTTGCAGCAGTGTATGATTGTATC
>NW_015653510.1:1175-1308 GCF_001515625.1 Sinocyclocheilus rhinocerous | reverse complement strand
GATGCTGGTTAAAAATTCTTTAAAAACGATATAAAATTCACTACCTAAACCATCTATACCTGGACTTTTCCTTTCGTTTAATCCACTTATTGCTGTTTTTATCTCTTCTTCTCTTATATCTTCGTCACACTGT
>NW_015653510.1:0-147 GCF_001515625.1 Sinocyclocheilus rhinocerous | reverse complement strand
AATCTCGTAACACATTAAAATACTCTTTCTTTTCGTTCTCTTCTGTTGGTGCATGAACATTAACCATAATTACTTTTTTGCCCTCATACTCAATTTCAAACTCGATACATTTCCCGTCTTTGTCATTATACATTGTTTTACATGATA
>NW_015653509.1:0-849 GCF_001515625.1 Sinocyclocheilus rhinocerous | reverse complement strand
GAAATAGCAGGATAGAGCAGACGAGATAAACATTCAGTTTTTGATCAAATAATTCTACCGTTCATTGACAGGTCGCTCATTAACCATACATTAAATTGATTTTTTACTTTTTCACAGGTTGAGATTCGCTACACAGGTCTCTCATTAACCATAAATTAAATCGATTTTTAACTTTTTGAACCACAGGTTGAAAATTAAGCTGTCCCCTTTCCTTTTCATCTTTACATATTTTGATTCCTAAATAGGTAACAACATTTTTTACAGGGATGCCATTAATATCAAGAAGTTCACAATTTTTCAGAGGGAACATTTAATTTTAACCCTGAGACCAATGAAAAGTCATTCAAACAATCAATCACATTTTTAATTTCTAATGAATCTCTAACAAATATTGTTGTATCATCTGCTAATTGACAGCATTTTATTTCTCTTTCTAAAATCCTGATTCCGTGAAAATTATATTTGTTAATGTAAAGAGTCATTGTCTGGGTTACAAGTAAAAATAAAAAAAAGGAGATATCGGGCATCCCTGCCTTATGCCTCTTTCTAAGAGAAATCTGGGGGTAGTGCCATTTGCAAGTTTTACTGAGCTATTACACCCATTATATAAAGTATAAATGGCCCTTTTAAAGAAATCACCAAAGCCAAAAAAATCCAAAGTCTCAAACATAAATTTGTGGTTAACGGTGTCAAATGCTTTATAAAAATCTACAAAAAATATCAAACTTTCACTATCAATATACTCATTATAATCAATTAAATCTAGGACCAAACTAATATTATTACTTATATGTCTGCCCTTCGTGAATCCTGATTGGCAATCATCTATAATTTGCTCTAAGCATTTTT
>NW_015653508.1:0-538 GCF_001515625.1 Sinocyclocheilus rhinocerous | reverse complement strand
TAATGATTTATTAATGAAAGTTATTATAAAGTGTTACCGACATTTAGATTGGAAAACAAGGCAAAATACTGATAAAGAGCATTGTTTTTTTGTTTAGTTTTTTTACAGTATGATTGAAAGGTACAGTAGAAGTTATTTTCATATTCTAGTGTTTGGGAGTGGAGTTATTCAACCCTTAAGCTATTTTTTAAATTAAAAATGAATGGAGATTGGTATGGAGGTGTATTTTCAAACATCAGTGCTGCTAATACAACTCATTCACCCTATACATTTACATTAAGAGAACATTATGTTCCCTTCAAATTAGGGATGCACCGATACTGGTATCGGTATCGGGCCCGATACTGAGCTCCTGTACTCGTACTCGTTAAAATGTCCCGATACCAAACGTACCTACAGAAAACCTGTTTAACTGATATGGTCAAGGGGTCATGATCTGAGAAATCACATTTCCACAGTATTAACGAAGGAAGCTAGACAGAGCATTATAATTCTCAGAAGTGTAGGTCAAGGCTCTCTAACTGAAGGCTAACAGGCC
>NW_015653507.1:0-1348 GCF_001515625.1 Sinocyclocheilus rhinocerous | reverse complement strand
ACTAGAAGCCCCACTTCAATCAAGAAAAAAAAACAAATTACAAACAGAATAGTAGTAATAATACAAACCAACTTTATATACACATGTAACAATTCGGTGTATCTGTAAAACAAAACAAACTGAAATAATACCGGCAGGGCTGAGGTTCCCAGCGGCAGGGATCAAGGTAGAGTTTGATTTTACAAGGGCACTTCCACACACACACACACACACACACACTCTGCACTCTGCACTCTGATCACACTATAAAACACTCGAAGTGTAGCACCGCACACGATAAAGAAGAACCACCACCTTATTAGGAAGACGATCAATCCACCCGTGGAACCCCAACTCCTGCAATAAATCAAAAAGAAATAAACTATAGAAATGGACTTAAGACACAATGCAATATGGACATCACTTAATGAAGCAACTCCTCACAAAAAAGGGCATCCATACCAAACAGAAGTAAAGAAAGAAACGGTGAAACCCTAGAAGGATCAAATAGTTAGTCACCTGAGATTATTACAGAACACTCAAACTCAGTAAATGGTCACATACAAGTACAGTTGCACTAATCGATGGCTGATTATGTGCAACAAAACTACAACCACAAAACTGTTAATTCATTTTACAGGAAATAAGAAAAGAAACCACAAAACTGTCAATACATTTTACAGGAATAAAGAAAAGAAAAGAAAATCAATTCAACCAAACAAACTTTACTTCCACAGAAGAGAAGAAAACAACAAAATGGTTTAAATCAAAGAAAAACACAAAAGCAGGGGCCAATTTTTATATTGTATACAAACGAAAAGAGATGATCAAGCCTCCCATAACAAACAAAAAATGTGAAGCAGGGCACTAGAATGGCACGATAAGAAACAGATAAGCAGTCCCCTTCAATTAATGGCGACGACAGCGTCTGTGCAGCTGTATAAACAGCAGCTCTTTAACAGTGCGAAGCCAGCAGCAAATAATCACGGCATAGAGCGAGAGGGAGAATCCATCAGGATATCACGCCAGAGAGAACGCTTTACCGGCACGGGTTTGTCACGGTCATACCCACCGATAGCACAATGGGCTACCGGACATCATGCCTGAGAGGCGAACAGTCATCGAATCCACTAAGCAGCATCGAAGGGCACCAGCACCAGAACAAAAGACGCACTACAGCCACCGTCAACACAGGCAAACAAAAGGGAAAAACGGACGTGACGCATCCCAGGTAACAGCCAATCGGCCTTTAAATAGAAGATACAACTTGCTGATAGGCAAACACTGCTGTCAATCACCTAGTCCCGTTACATATATAAACATGTTGAACAAAAGCATATGCACATAAGCATTCCTAAGCACATATTTC
>NW_015653506.1:16704-19734 GCF_001515625.1 Sinocyclocheilus rhinocerous | reverse complement strand
CTGTTAGGCTAACCGAGACTTGTCATTTGCACTTACATATTGTTGTTGCTCTTTTGTTAGGTTTGATTGCTTCTATTATCCTCGTTTGTAATTCGCTTTGGATAAAAGTGTCTGCTGAATGACTAAATGTAAATATTAGAGCCCGACCAATATGGGTTTTTTGGGGCCGATACCGATATTAGGGAGTAAAAAAAGGCCTCGATATATCATTGGCGGTGTATTCGCCGATACCGATATATCGGCGACAGGCTCATATCGGCCGATATATAGGCAAAATGATATTTTAATAAATATATGTATGTATGTATATAGCTTGCTTTTCTCTGAAAGTCAGCCGCCTCGTCTTCATCCTGGTTTGTGTGTGTCGTCATCGAATGCAAGACTCAGAATGCAGAAGCAATGGATATAACTGATACGACACATTCCACGCTTTTAATATCTGAAGAATTAATGCAACAGAACACAGCTGATCACTTAGAAAGGCCTGTGAGGCAACTGTTCCAACACTTATGCACTTATGTGCCTATAATGTTTTGCATCTGATCGTTCAATTAATTTATAAAAATGCACCAGAATTATCATAATATTTTATAGCAGTCATCTACTTTCCGCTATTACATTAGTGCTGACTTTCATATTTCTATCTTTTTAATTATTTTTTTATTTACTGAAAATAAAAATATTTTATTTCAGAGCTGATGGAAGAGAGCGAGGAGAGTGAAGAACTGAGTGAAGTGGAGGAGAAACATCATGATAAACCTGGAGAAAAAGCTTTGGGTCGCTCGAAGACTAAAAATATATTTTTAAAGAAAAGAAGAGCCGAGAAATCTTTCACCTGCACTCAGTGTGGGAAGAGTTTCCCATTCAAGCAAAGTCTTGAGTGTCACATGAGAGTTCATTCTGGAGAGAAACCGTTCACTTGTGATGACTGCGGGAAGAGCTTCACACAAAAAGTACACCTTAAAAATCACATGAGGATCCACACTGGAGAGAAGCCGTATGCATGCGATCAGTGCGGCAAAACATTTCTTCAGTCATCAAACCTGAAGACACACCTGATAGTTCATACGAAGGAGAAGCCGCATTCATGTTCTGTGTGTGCAAAGAGTTTTTCACAGCTGAAAAGTTTAAAAGTACATCACAAAATGCATGCTGGTGTGAGAGAGTACATGTGCTTTGAGTGTGGGAAAACTTTTACTACAGCGTACGGTTTAAAACTGCACCAGAGGATCCACACTGGAGAGAAACCGTATGCATGCGATCAGTGCGGGAAGAGCTTCACGCAATCAATAAACCTTAAAGAACACATGAAAATCCACACAGGAGAGAAACCGTTCATGTGTGACCAGTGTGGAAAAAGTTTCACACACAAACAAAATCTAAATATGCACATGAGGATCCACACTGGAGAGAAGCCGTATGCATGTCATCAGTGCGGCAAAACATTTCTTCGGTCATCAAACCTGAAGACACACCTGACAGTTCATATGAAGGAGAAGCCGCATTCATGTTCTGTGTGTGCAAAGAGTTTTTCACTGCGGAGCAATTTAAAAGTACATCAGAAAATGCATGCTGGTGTGAGAGAGTACATGTGCTTTGAGTGTTCATTTTCATTTAGTTTGTTGAAGTATTAAAATAACTCAAATTAAATAAAACTAAAAACTTAATAAAAGACCTATACAGACATCATAAATTCAGACAATAAAATAAAATAAAAAACAAAAAATTAAATAAATAACAAATACAAATAATACAAATCAAATGACGGTAGTTTATCAGTAATCCTAAAAAATAACACTGCCAAACACACATGCTAAAAAACAACAACTTACACATAGTAAGAAATGGTTATAAAAAAAATATATAATATTCAGGCATATTGACCTTATTGTCGTCTCGTCTTCGTTTAGTCTTAGTCATGGGGAAAAAAGCTAGCCAATGAACATTTTTAGTCATCGTTTTCATTAGCAAAATGGAGACTAGTGTTAATTTCGTTAATGTGTAAAAAAAAAGACCCTCCCCCAACTCGCGTCTCTTGCTTGGTAACAATATTGGACGTTCGGCGCATTCTTTTGGGAAAGTGTGCTTGAATTTGAAATATTCGATATTCACGATATTTTCAAATTTTACATCGTCGTCAAAATTATTGCGATATTATCGCTAATATTCGATATATCGCCCAGCCCTACTGAGTGCCTAAATGAATATACTTTTAAACATAACTTTACATAACTTGAACTTTTCTGTTTTGCAAATCCTTTTTTTGATTGATCTTAGGAAATATTCTAATATTTTGAGATATTGGATTTTAGACTTTCATGAGCTATAAGCTCTAATCATCAAAATTAAAACAAAAAAACCTTTGAAATTTTTACTTTACATGTAATGAACCCAGCTAACAAAATTACGTGACTCTTACGTAACTACAACGTAATCAGGTGACCAAAGTTACGTCGTGGCGACGTCAACCAGAAAAGTGAAAGACCCATATACGTCGCCACAACGTAACTTTGTGACGTTGCCAGTTCGGAACTGCGACGTCGTGGATCAATGGTTGTGTGCTGGTAATCGGTTGCTAATTTTTTATAATTATTTATTTTCTATGGGCAGACATGCAGTAGTTTAACCTAATTTATGTCCTCGTATGCCCAAACTAATTTAAAGGCTGTTCCAACAGCTGTGAATGATGAATACAGACTCGAAATGAATTCAGCTCATTTATTTTGAAAAATGCAGAAATATGAACAGTAAAATACACCCAAATTATTAAGAAAAACATAGGATATACAGCGAAATATGAATGAAAGCTTTCAGGACGTTCAGTGCTCAACATCAATATAAACAAATATGCTATGCTAGCGTAACATTTGCTAACAACCACATTTCAGATAATTAAGGAAAGATACCATAATCACAGAGGTATAAATATTAACAAAAGTACTCAACGTAGACTGTGGGTAATGTTACTCAACCAATCTGTCGTAGTTGTTGAACTTTTTTTTTTTTTTTTGTATAATTGATGAGAAACGG